>NC_135483.1:57507984-57680484 GCF_052094955.1 Ictidomys tridecemlineatus
AAGTTTTTGATAGAATAAAGGACACCATAAATAGGTTACAATAAACTAGTAGTAGAAAGAAGGTATTAGAAATAAACTTAACATATAAAGAAGTAAAGCTCAGAATATGTAAAAAACTACTACAAACCAATAAGACTGAGACAAAACCCTGAACAAAAATAGCTAAAGCATAGAAATAGGCAATTCACAAAAGAGGAAATATAAATAGCCAAGAAACACTGTTTTCAGGGAAATAAAAATTAAAATAACAATGAGGTACTATTTACATGCAAAGATTAGCAAAAAATTAAAATAGCTTATTCATTACAAGTATAAGATTTAAAATGGTTACTCATTATAAGAATGTGGGCAAACAAATTTTATGGAATATAAATTGATTAACCACTTACTTATTCAGGGCAAATTGGGACTAGTACATGGAGAATAAACTAGTAATAGTATGTTAAGTTCAAAATCTGCATACATTAAGGCCCAGGGAATCCAATTTAGCTATGTTTCCCTGGAGAAGCATGCATATACAAGACTGTTAACTGTCACATTGTTTGTAATATTGGAAAATAGTGAACAATTCATGTGACCACCTGTAGGAAAATGGACAATTACATATTTATACGATTTATTTGATATAGGCAGCAGTTCAAATGAACACACTAGATCTAAATGTATAAATATGACTCAATTTCAAATGAGTGGGGTAAGAAAAGTTGCAGAACTGTGAAAACTTCTGTCACATATTCCCAGTAGAGATCAATTAAAGTGATACCTTTCTTTCTTGTTTTTGTTCTCATACTGTAAGCAAGTGTCCTTTTCATCATCTGGTGGGTGTCGTGTTTTTCACATTTTTGTGCTTTTCATTGTTGATTTTGTTACATAAAATGAGTCCTAAGTGTAATGCTGAAGTGCTATCTCATGCTTTTAAGTATAAGAAAGACGTCTTGTGCCTTGTATAGAAAATACATGTATGAGATAAGCTTCTTCAGTCCTGGGCAATGATGCTGTTGGCCAAGAGCTCAATATTAATGAATCAATAATACAGTAAATTAGGGATCTTTAAACAGAAACACACAATATAAGGTTATGTATTAATCTGTTGCTAAAAATGAGTAGAGGCTGGTAAGATCCTACCCCAGTGTTTCTCCTAGGAACAATGATTCAGTGTTCACTAATTCTGTTTGCAATAACTCTGAAGAACATAACTATCACTAAAAATGAGAATTAAATTTACTTTCATTGTACTTTATCTGAAATAAACTTTATGTATTTGCTTACTTAGACTTCAAAGCCAGGACCTTATCTGGTTTGGTTCCCTATTACATCCTTAGTGCCTGACATGATTGGCAAATTGTTATTAAATGAATGGAAGGATGGATTAATAATAAGTAAGCAAACGAACATCTGTTGAACTTTTCCTTCTAGTTCTAAACTAGGTTATGAAAAGAAAATCTTGCCAGGCACAGTGGCACACTGCTGCAATCTCAGATACTTGGAAAGCTGAGGCAGGAGGATCTCAAGTTTGAGACCAGCCTCAGCAACTTATTGAGACCCTGTCTCAAAATCAGAAGAAGAAAAAAACAAAAAAAGCAGAGAGGACTGGGAATATAGCTCAGTGGTAAAGGACCCCTGGGTTTAGTCCTGAGTACCATACACACGCACACAGAATAATAATAATAGAATTTGGAATTTAATTATTTCAGCACATGCCTGAAGCTGTACATATTTGAAAATGTAGGTTTAAAAATTTTTTATAATGGAAAATTTCAAACAAACATAAAAACAGAGGTAACAGTAAAATGAATCCTATTTATTTATTTATTTTGGTATAGGGGATTGAACCAAGGGGCACTTAACCACTGAGCCTCATCCCTGGCCCTTTTTATTTTTCATTTGGAGATAGGGTCTCACTAAGTTGCTTAGGGCCTTACTAAATTGTTGTGATCCTCCTGCTTCAGCCTCCCACGTCACTGGGGTTGCAGGCATGCGCCACCTCCCCCAGTCTCATGAGTTTATTTTGAACTTTCTAGAAGAATCCAGTTTTAAAGAAGCTTTCTCCTGACCTACAGGATCAAATGCCTCAATAAGACTATCTTTGGGTAACTCCGGTCTGAGATGTTCAGAAACCCAAGTGTCCACCGGAGGGTAGCAGGTACTTACTGTTAGTCCCAGCCTCTTCTGTCCTGGAAATGGGGCTTCTAAGAGGCTGCCTTGAAGCTTAAAGAACATTATCAGGTCATCTCCACCTCTACAAATAAAAAGAGAAAGAAGTTCCTGGGATGGTGTCTGGAGCATGATTCTAAGAGTCCTTTCAGGGTGTGGATATCATAATTTACTCCATATTGCACTTTAGTTTTGTCACCATTTTCGTGACGTTTGGAGCCCCTATTTGTTTTTTCAAGTCTTTAGCAACAAATCCTATGAAATCAAAAGAGCTTAAGAGCTTGTCTTTAAGAACATCAAAGAAAGCATGAACCACTCTTCTTTCTTTGTTGCTTAGAAGAGGATCTACCCCAAGAATAGAGAGGGTGGTGGCCTCATTAGACAAAAAACCTCTGAGACTTGCTGCAGGGAAGGAAGCCTGGGCTAGCGCCAGAGAACTTGGCAGGTCAGATTGGAGAAGCCCAAGTGGCCCTTGGAACAGAGTTGGATTCTCCTTTCCTCTTGCTGTTCCTGACTGTTACCTAACATGCTTCACTCCTGCCCTGTAGCTCATGATGGTGTGGTCACCATCTTTACCTTTAAGTGCCAACAATACATTTCAAGCAGACCTAAGACCTTGTCTCCAAACCCAAAGACTTTCCTCCTGTATTCTTACTTCATTTTCTCCTGTTTTAATAAGTAGCCTCACCAGGATTTGACACAGCTGACTTCTAAGGAATAGCCCTCCTTGGAGAAGGTCACCCCATTGTTACTTCCCCAGCTCTGAGGCACCCTTTCGGTCTCCCTCTCCTCCTTTCCCCATGCCCTCCTCTTTCCCTTGCTCTCTCCTTTACATTCTTGTCCTTGTTCTTTTTTCTCCCTCCTGCTATGTGCAGTACACATGTGCATGCTCCAGCCATATTAAACTACATTCTTGAGCCTGCTTTCTCTCACCTAGGGGTGATTTTACATGCTTCCCCCGTACTAGGATTCCCTCCAGTGTGCTCCCAAGCACTCTGGTTTTATTTGTTTGTTCCCCCACCTGCCCTCTCATTATAGCATCGACTAAACTGTATTATCTGTTTCTTTGTGTTTCCTTTACTGGATTCTAAGTTTCTTAAGTCCCTCTAAAGGGCAGGGATTATTTGCTTAGTATATTTATCCAAAAGCTTGGGCAATTACTGACATAGAATCAACCTCCAGTAAGTTATTTTGTACAAGTGAAGGAGCAGAGCTGAATCTGGCCATCTCTGATTCTTTGCTTGTGGAGATTGGAAAGAAAATGTTCTGCAAGGAACCTGGAATTATGGACATTCAATAAATTGTGGCTATAGTGGCTGTTGTCATTCTTCAGTGAATCTTGCTCATGACTGTTCTCTTTGGGGGGTTTAGTCATGCCTTGCACATAATAGACACCTAAGATAGAAGACTGAAATGAATATGTATTTAATAAATTAAATAAGCAGGATATATGATTGGTTTGTCTGTGTTTAATGTAAAATTATGACTATATTGAGGATAAGTTTATTTTCTGTGGGACATAGATTTTGACTTCTTTTTTCAGGCACAGATGCATTTTGTAATGGCTGTATTTTTGAGAGAATCCTATGCTTTCTATTGTTTTGAAGATGACAACTTGTTAGACTTTACTTCTTTTTTTTAATATATTGCTAAATGTCTGTCACCTGGAACTGGAAAGAATTTACTAAAATATTTAAAAATTTAAAAAATTCTGACTACATATGTAGTAGAATTAAAGGCATCATTTAAAAAAAACATTTAAAAAAATCCCAGAATATGTATTTATAGGCTAGAATGCCTATGTTAATATTTGATCTGCATGATGAAAAACAAATAAGATATTTACAAACCGTACCTTGTTTTCTTTGTCCTTCATGCCCTGTACCTGGAGCAGCATCTCATTTTCATCAGATTTGAAAGAAGAAGAAAAAATGTCTGTGTTATATCCTGAAATCAAATTTGAGACTTCTAACTTCACCAGAAGTTCCCTGAACACTTATTTTCTTTTTGAGAGTAGTTGGAAGAAAGCAATTTTAGAAACCGAGAAGATGAGGAAAGGTAAATTTATTTTTATTGTTATTTTACCAAAGGAAAAAAATAGAAATAGTGCCTTGAATTTACCTGTTTTTGAAGCAGTCAAAAACACTTCATGATTTCTATGACATTTATATCATGAGTATTAATATGTTGTTCATGAAAAAGAAAATGGAAGCAAATTAAAATGAATTAATGTAATTCTGTGGCAGATCAATTTTTTTTTGCTTTTTAAAAAATGTATATATGACAACAGAATGCATTACAATTCTTATTACATACATACAGCACATTTTTTCATATCTCTGGTTGTATATATAGTATAATCACAAAATTCCTGTCTTTATACCTTTATTTTGGATAATAATGATCATCCCATTCCACCATCATTAATTACCCCACGTCCCTTCCCTTCCCCGACAGATCAATTTTAGAGAATTCTCTTAGCTGGGGTGTGGTGGTACATTCCTGTTATCCCAGCAACTTGGGAGGCTTAGGTAGGAGGATTGCAAGTTCGAGGCCAGTCTGGGCAACTTAGCAAGACCATATAAAACAAATAATAAAATGTCTGGGAGTGACAGACATTTCAATGGTAGAGCACTTGCCTAACATGTATGAGGCCTTTAGTTCAATCCCAGTACCTCCAAAGAGAAAAAACAATAAAGAATTACTTCTCTTTATATTTAATGCATTACTCTCTCTATTGGATCACACTAATTTTCATAAATAGTGTATCCTTTTAAATATCTCAATTTTTTATATTTTAGAACACTCAATTTTTGTTTTATTTTTATTTTATTTTTTATTTTTATTTTTTGCTTTGTACCAGGGAATGAACCCTGGGACACTTAACCACTGAGCCACATCCCCAGTCCTTTTTATTTTTTATTTTGAAACAAGGTTTCACTAAGTTACTTTGGGCCTTACTAAGTTGCCCAGGCTAGTCTTAAACTTGCAAATCCTCCTCAAGGGGATATCACTCCTTGCTGGGATATCACTATGCCCAGCAGGACACCAAACCTTTAACAATGTCTTTATGTGTCAGTAAATTCAACCAAAACTTTATTTTGAGTATATTAAATGGAGACTATATTATATTCTACAGTTGCTCAATAAAGACTAGTTTGAGAATGATTGACATATGTATGAATAGCTTCCCCCCTTACCTTTAAGTTACAACTGTTTTTTATTTATTCTGAACTCTGCCTTCAGCTTTATTGATGGACATAAAATTCTTGAAATAGTGAAATTCAGACTACTCAATCATTTCATCCCTTCTAGCTTTGGGTGTGTTGCTATACATACAAATATTTTTATAAGTTTCTCACCAGGTCCCCATTAAAAGTACTCAGAAAATACTTGATTGACCACTCTCCTACCCCTCAATCTACTGTTGAAAAGTGAATCTATATTACAGATTTTTAGTCAAAGTATTTTTTCCAAAAGAGGAAAAATCAAAGGTTGTAAAATGGCATTTTGAACATTCAATGGAATAACTTGTATCTTAAATACTATGTTGCTGCTGGACTTGCTTAGTAGACACATTTACAAAAGCTTAAAGACCACCCAATTTTAAACTTCTTCATCTACCTTTTCCATTTAATGCCTTTGTTCTGAATTTTTAAAAATAATTTGACAATCTCTTTGTCCATTGATATGTAAGGTCAGTAGAAGCAGCAATCTGGATAGTGCTGCTATTTATAGATTTGTTATGAAATTTTGTGCAGAGAAAATTAAAATCAATGCCTAAGAGAATTAATTCTTTTATCTCTCATTGCTAACTCAAATGATCATGTACTTCTACCTGTTAATTGTTTGCACAAAATCAGGAAAATGAAAAGATTCAAAGCTGTAGGTAATACCAGACTCTTGAAAGTGCTTTATTTAAATGTGATGCTAATATTCTAGCAGTTCTGATTAAATAAAATAATAAAAAATGTGGACAGTGAGTGGTACTAGAAGTTGAACCCCTGGTCTCCTACATGCTAGGCAAGTGCTATACCACAAAGCTATATTCCCCAGACCCTTTTATTTTGAGACAGGGTCTCACTAAATTGCCCAGATTGGCTGCAAACTTTCAATTCTTGCATCTCAGCCTCCCAAATCTCTGGGATTACAGGCATGCTCCACCATGCCCAGCTCTTAATCTAATTTTTACATATATGAATTCTATAGTCTAATTCATAAGTATATATTTAATGTTGATGGACCTTTATTTTATTCATTTATTTATATGCTGTGCTGAGACTTGAACCCAATGTCTCACACATGCTAGGCAAGCACTCTACCACTGAGTCACAACCCCAGCCTTTAATCAGTCCCTTATCCTACTATTCTGTATACTCCATGGACAGGAATTGGAAGACATTTTCTTGGTAGAGATACTAGATAAATTACAGTTGCTTAACTTACTTAATGGCTGATTAGATATATTTTATTATGAATTAGAGTTTGTAGTAAAGTAATATACTTTAACCAAGATGATTATGATAATATTTTATTACAGAATATCCCTCAGCATTTGGTCTGGAAGAGTTCAAAGAATGTGTCAAGATGCCATATTTACCAGTATTGCCAACATGCCAAAAGAGTGTAAGTTCAACTCCACTGGAGAATCATAAACAACTGCTACACACGGACACCCAGATGCCTACAGTCAGGTAGATCTTTGATAGGTAACTTTCTTTTGAGCAATAGTTATTCACAGAAATACTGTTCGATGTAGAGATTTTTTTCTCTTAGTGAATCTCTTTCTTGCCTACTGATTTTTTTTTCATAAAGGATTTATGTTTTAAAATCTAAACCATTTTATTCAGATTGACAACAGGCACTTTACTATGCTTTCAAGTGTAACATTGCCAGAAAGGATTAGGGACTTCCTTTGAAAAATCTTGAGTACCCTACCCTAGATCATGCCCATGAGAACATTGAAATACTCAGAAATAAAAAAAGCTAACTCTGAGTACGGTGGTACACGCCTCTAATCCCAGTAGCTCAGGAGGCTGAGGCAGGAGGATCACAAGTTCAAAGCCAGACTCAGCAATGGCGAAGCAGTAAGCAACTCAGTGAGACCCTATCTCTAAATAAAATACAAAATAAGGCTGGGGATGTGGCTCAGTGGTTGAGTGCCCCTGAGTTTAATCCCCAGTACCAAACAAAAACAAAAACAAAACCAAAAAACAACAACAAAAAAAACCTAACTCAATAGTATTAACAGTTTTCAGTATCTTAAACATAGAACCTGTAATTCAATTCTAGAATGAGGTCTAGTGTGGCACATGACTGTAACCCCAGCCATTTTGGAGGGTGAGTCAGTAGTAGTTCAAGTTCGATGCCAGCCTCAGCAAGTTTGTGAGACCCTGTCTTAAGATAAAAAATAAAAAGGGCTGGGAATGGAACTCGGTGGTAAAGCAAACTGGGGTGAATCCTTAGTAACACACACACACATACACACACACACCAAAAAAAAGTATTTATGGTATTATAAATTGCAACTTTTTAAATGGGAGGATTTATATTTTCATAGTATCTTCCAGAAATAATGAACTTTAAAGTCATCCAGTTATACATAGCACTGGGGTTTTAGAATATATTTCTTGAGTTTTCCAGCTCTAATGTTGTTGTTAGGGACTCTTGAAATAAATTGTGCTAATACAAATAGAAAACTAGAGCATGTTAAAAGTGAAAAGTTGTGATAATATTTATCTAAATTAGGAAAATAAATAAGAGCTTTGGAGAAAAAAGGAAAATAATTATTTGATTATCTATCCATTCTAAAATGTCTGTTTTTTACTGTTAGGCATTTTCTTCTATCTTTTTTAATTTCATGGATTTATTTTAGTTTTGATTTTAGTGTACTTCCAATTCTTTTTTTGCCTTTTTAAAATTTAATGCATTATGTGCTTTTTCATATTACTGAATAGTCTTCAAACAACATTATTGGCTACATTATATTCCATTAATATGTCCATGTTTTATCCATTTTGTTTGGTGCTGGGGATTGAACCCAGGGGTGCTTTACCACTGAGCTACATACCCAGCTCTTTTAACTTTATTATTTTTTTAAATTTTGAAATAGGTCTTCACTATGTTGCTTAGGGTCTCACTAAATTGCTGAAGGTGAACTTGCAATCCTCCTGCCTCAGCCTCCCCAGTCTCTGGGATTACAGCCATTTGCCACCATGCCCGGCTTGGTTTTTAAAATAATACCATAAGTAACAATAATCATATATCCGACATTTCTCATCATTTTAAATATTATCTGAAGATAGATTTTCAAGCAATAAAAATATAAAAAACAAAACTTCTGAAGTAAGGTTATAAGAAAAGAAGACAGCCTTAGCAATGATGGAAGAGAAATAGTGAATTGTTAGCAGCAGGGTAGTTTGGTGTATCTACAAGGAGGAGGGTGGGATGCTAGAGATGAGGCACCTTTTGATAATTTTTTTTTTTTTTTTTGCGGTGCTGGGGATTGAACCCAGGGCCTTGTACATGTGAGGCAAGCATTCTACCAACTGAGCTCCATCCCCAGCCCCATGAGACACCTTTTGAAATATGAGCATAAAACCTATCAAGGACAGTCATTTTACCTCATTACCAAGAAACCAGTCCCTGACCTTTAACTTCTATCATTTCCATCTGTGGACACAGTGCTCTGCCAGTGGCAACAGACTTTGTTCCAGTACAGACCAGTCTTATTATGTTCCTTCATAACACAACACACAGTCATCTTAAAGGAGTGGTAAGCCTGGAAAGCACCCCTGAACTATCCCATTCTGTCTCTTTATATAATTTCCATGTGATGTCAATTAACAAGTGGGTTCTGGGGTTAAAGGTGTAGCTCAAGAGGAGAGCACATGCTTTACCATGTCCAAGGCCCTGAGTTCCCTCCCCAGCACCAAAAGTACTCTTAATTATTTTTTTTTTATGTGTGTGTGTTTTGTGGTATTGGGGAGGGAACTCCAGTCCTTGGACATGCCAGATAAGCACTCTATCACGGAGCTTTACCCCCAAGCCCCATTTCTAAACATTTTATGTTGACTCGAGTGTGAATTAATTTAAGCCAACGAAGGATGATCTGAACACATTTTATTCATGTTATGACAAGCTTCCTTCCTATGTAAAGTGGAATTGTGGTGACTAAGTGATAGAATGTACACAAAGTGCTTGCCAAGCATAAATGTTAATTCTTACCCCTACTTCTGACATGCGTGTGTTCATTTTAGCTATTCTAGTGAGAACATGTCAAGTTGCCTGCAAGTATTTTATTCTCCTCTGCACATCGCACAGCGCCCTGTGAAAGAACAATTTTGGCAAAGCAGGAAAGTACTCTTCTTAGTTTGTTTTGTGTACAACTCCTTACCCTCTTTTACTCTCCATATGTGAATATTTGAAATTAAAATCTTTGATAAGAATTGAATGTTTTTTTTTTCAAATTTCTTTAATGGTGATCAGAAATTTTTGGTGACTCTCACAGCACACTCTGGAAATATAACTGAAAATGGTCATCCTAGAGGTGAAGAGTATTTAAAAGTCATTGCTGGCTTTTTAAAAATTCTAATTTGTTTCGCTCCTGACTTTTAAAGTTTCATATAGCTATAAGAAGTTGAGAATTCTCATGACCCAGTATCTCATCCATAGCAGATTCAATCATGATGTATTTCCCCTAACAATCACTTATTATCTAGGCTGATTACAGCAGGAACAAAAGTTAAATATGACAGAATTCAGACTGCAGTGGCTGATAGGTAAGAAGTACACAAACAAGGAATAGTTGGCATCTGACACATCCAGATATCATGTTACTCTTGATTCTTCTCCTCTTAGTATTTCTTGTGTCATAACAACAAAGTGTTATAGTAAAGATTGTAGGAAAAGTTAGACATGGCACCCATCTACTGGTAAAACTTGCTAGGAAACCCAACACATTGGGTTGGTTCATATCTGCTTCTGATTGGATTAGTTATAATGGAAGGGGTCTCCTTTTTTAACATTTATTTAAGTTCCCTGTGATGTCATTTAACACGTGAGTTCTGGGGTTGGAGGTGTAGCTTAGTGCTTCAGCACATTCTTTGCATGTACAAGGCCCTGGGTCCGCCTCAACACTGCTCACCTCCCCACAACAAGAAAACCAAAAAACCAAAACAAGTGAGTTTTACTGAAAGTGTGTTGTTTACCTGTTATTGTATCCTTTAAAGTTTATATACATGTGACTTTATGATAATATATACTCTTTTAGGATAAAGAAGACAAAGGGTACATGTGCCATGGTACCACTTCAGGAGAAATCAAAAGGTAAACTGGCACATCTTTTTTCCCACCAAATGTTTTGTTAGAGTGTCACATACTTATCTTTTTTACTTCCTTTATTATTTTTTTTTAATTGATTTGTCTTTGTTTTATTAATGCTCTTTTTAACGTTGTTTATTTATTTCATAAACTTAGAGGATCTTGAGTCCATTATGCACATACATTTATAATCTCAAGACCCTAGGATAGGCCCTCACTTGGACCATGTAGTAGCCTGTAAACGGATCCTGTTTTGAGTTTTTGACCTTTGAAATCCTTTGACTTAAAGCCCTAACACCTTAATCTTTAATCATATTACTGCCTTCTTCAAAAAACAATAGCTTCTCATTACCTGCAGACTTAAGTATGACTTTCTTAGTTTTTCATTGAACCCTTTACCAACTTCCCCTAACTTTCCATTCCAACCTTATCTTCTAATTTTATTTATTTATTTTTTTTGTGAATCTTGTTTACCAAAGACATCTCACTACACCAACAGTTTGGGTTACAAAAAACCACTCTTTTTTAGTTTGGGGTTCTTTTTTTTTTTTTTGGTTTGGTACTGGGGATTGAACCGTGGATCACTTAGCTACATCCTCAGCCCTTTTTATTTTGAGACAGGCTTGAACTTCTGAGACTGGCCTTGAATTTGTAATCCTCATGCGTAGTCTCCCAAGTAGCTGGGATTATAGGTGTATACCACTGCAGGAATCTTGAAAGCTACTCTGGAATCAATTTATTTACAGTGACTAAGAGGGTTTACAGCACTGTGATATATTTTTGCCATATTCAGAGGGACAGCTCATCCTCTGAAGCTTAAAAATTAGGCATTCTGGGGCTCAGCGGTGGAGCATTCATCTAGCACTTGCAAGGCCCTGGGTTCGATCCTCAGCACCACATAAAGATAAATAAAATAAAGGTATTGTGTCCAGCTACAACTAAAATATAAATATTTAAAAATTAGGCATTCTCACCTCCCTGTTTTTGATTTGTTTGATCAGAATTTTATTTTTCAAAAATAGACACTGGAAAATCTGTTCTCTCAGATTTTCAAGATTGTAGAGAACTTCCTAGAAGTACACTTATGCTTCATTCCTTCCTTTTATATGTGACTGATTTATGAGGAAATTATACCAAAGGAACCATCCTGACACATGACATAATGCATATGACTAGCATCTAAGTTCTAGCTATTCCCTGAGGTAATTTTGTCCAAAGTTAATGTTAAAGATTCATGAGCCATACAGTTAAAACTTTTCCATTAAAAAAAATGTGGGGGTCTTTTGTTGATTATTGTCTAAGCCAGGGATTTCATTTTTAAATTTTTTTGGGGGAGGGTTACTAGATTTTGAACTCGTGGCATTCAACCACTGAGCCACATCCCCAGCCCTTTTTATTTATTTATTTATTTATTTTTAATTTAGAGACAGGGTCTCACTGAATTGCTTAGTGCGTCACTTTTGCTAAGGCTGGCTTTGAACTTCTGATCTTCCTGCCTCAGCCTCCCAAGCCACTGGGATTATAGGTGTGTGCCATCACGCCAGGCTTAAGCCAGGGATTTTAAACAGTGATAGTATTAACATTTTGAACTAGATAGTTCTTTATTGTGAGCCATGTCTTGTGCATTGTAGAATGTTTAGAAGCATCCACAGCCTCTACCCACTGTACGCCCCGGCACCCACAGCTGTGAAAAATAAAACAAAAAAAAAGTCTCTACATATTGAAAAACAATAACAACAACAAAAAAAGTGCAGCAAAATCCCCTTCAGTTGAGAAACACTGGTCTAAGCATGACACCCACAGCATTACGTTATTTACTTTTTGTCTTTCAGGCTATCAAATGATCTATCCTTTATCCAAATGCACTAAATATTTCCTTCCCAGACTTTCAAACCCTTTCTATTTATTTATTTTTGTGGTAATGGGAATTGAACCCAAGGACATTTAACACAGGGACAGGGTCTCATTAAATTGCAGAGGTTGGTTTTGAATAAAATAAAGGTATTGTATTCAGCTACAACTGAAAAATAAATATTAAAAAATTAGGCACTTTCACCTCTCTGTTTTTGATATGTTTGATATGTTTGTCCTTCCTCAGGTTCCTGAGTAGCTGGCATTATAGGCATGTGCCACCACACCCAGCTTTATTTTTAACATAACCATGGTTGTCATCTTCTAGTGCATTCATCACTTAAAACAACAACAAAAACTGAAATTGTAAGGCTTCTGTTGACGAGGTTGGTAACAGAATTGACAGTAGCTTTGTGAGTACATCTATGGAAGTTCATAAGGTTACATGTTCATAAAATTTTCCTTGGCTATTTCCTTACTCTGGATTTCCATAAGCCATAAAAACTTCTGTTATCAACAGGAGGCATAAAAGAAAAATAAGAATGTTAATCAGAACAAAAGACATGTGTTTTGCATCTTGGCCCAAACAAACATTTGTTTGCCTATTTTCCAAAAGACCAACTTTATGGCTCTTTCAACTTTATGGCTCTTTGAGAATGGGTATGAATATAGGGGCCTTTTCAAAATCCATATGTTATAACCTAATACCTAATGTGATGATGACAAGAGGAGCTGGCACTTTGGGGGAATGATTGTCACGAGGATCTTGCTCTCAGGAGTAGATTAGTGCTCTTATTAAAAGAGGTTGAAGGGAGCACCCTAGTGCCCTCCTAGCCCTTCACCCTTTTGAGAACTCAGCATTCATCCCCTTTTGGCCTTCCCCACTCTGCCATGTGAGGACATAGCAGTAAAGCTCCATCCTGGAAGCAAAGAGTAGGCCTTCAAGTGACCTATTCTGCCAGCATTTGATCTTGGACTTCCCAACCTCTGGAACAGTGAGAAATAAACTTCTGTTCTATCAATTATCCAGCCTGCATTATTTTGGTGTAGCAGCAGGAACAGAACCACAGGTACTCTGTCTTACTTACTTTGTACCCCTGCAGTACCTATGTAAGGTTATGCAACAAATATACTTGCTGAAAATTATTTTCTTCAGAGACATACAATGAATTAAGTATTGATCATATATCAGGTATTGTTTTAGTTACTAAGCCTTGAGGATACATCCCTGAACAAAGATTCCTGCCCTTGTGAAGTACATATTCTAGTAAGAAAATATAGCCCACAAACACTTGATACAATCAGCAAGTCCATTATGTAGCATATTAGAAATTAAGCACAGCCTGGCACAGTGATGCACACCTGTAATCCCAGCTACTGAGACAGGAAGATGGCAAGTTTGGAAACAAAATTTAAAAAGGGCTGGGGATATAGCTCAGAGGCAGAATGTTCCTGAGTTCAATCCCCAATAGCATACACACACACAAAAAAAATTAGACATGATAGAAACAATAAAAATAGAGCAAAGTTAGGAAAATTATGGGATATAGTTAAAGGAGGTATATATATATATATTTCCCTTCATTTTTTTATTTTAGAGAGACATTTATAAATTCATATTCAAAGAGAATTGGAAATGTACTTGGATTCTTCATATTATTTAATTTTACCAATGTTTTATACTTAGGACTTCATAAAGAAAATAGGATGACTATACCAAAGTATGTAATTATAGTTTGAGGACATTTCTCAGATTAGTAAGTGAAAATAATTTTCTGTAACTTGGGAGAATGACTTCTTCCTGATTAAAAATATTTTAACTGTTCCCTTCCAAAATATCAAAAGTGTGACCCCCATGTAGTTCTTATTTGATGGATGAATGAGAAATAAGGACTCTTTATTTGTTGGGATTTGATAAATTTCATAGGAACATTGTCCTAATTATTGAGGTTTGGCACTTTCCCCTAGTAGTACCTGAATTAAGAGGAAACATCAATGTTGATGGGCTAACCAGTGTTTTGTTGTTGTTGTTGGTTTTGTGTGTATATGTGTGTGTGTAAAGTCCTCTTTATTTTAAAAAGTTCTAATTTTCTTTTTTTATTTATTCTCTTTAGTTATATATGACAACAGAATCCATTCTGATGTAATCACACAAGCATCTTATTCTAGTTTCCATTCTTATGGATGTACACAGTGGTGGGATTCACTGTCTTGTTTTCATATATGTACATGGGGAAACAATGTCAGTTTCATTCCCCTGTCTTTCCTGTTCCTATCTCCCTCTCTTCCCTCCATTCCCCATTGTCTAATCTACTGCACTTCTTTTCTTCCCTTCCCTCTCCCCCCATTGTGGATTAGCTTCCACTTATCAGAGAAAACATTCAAGTTTGGTTTTTTGAGACTGGCTTACTTCGCTTAGCATGATAGTCTCCAGATCCATCCATTTGCTGGCAAATGTCATCAAGTTTTTCTTCTTTATGGCTGAGTGTTTTAGTCAACTTTTTTGCTCCTGTGACTAAAAGACCCGACCAGAACAAATTTAGAGGAGGAAAAGTTGACTTGAGGGCTCATGGTTTCAGAGGTCTCAGTCCATAGAAGGCTGCTCCATTCCTTGGGGCTTGAGATGAAGCAGAACAACATGGCAGAATAATGTGGCAGAGTGAGGCATCTCACATTATGATAAGAAAGCAGAGAGAGATTCTGCTGGCCAGATACAAAATATACTCCCCCAAAGCCACACTAGTAATGCCCACCTCCTCCAGCCATGACCTACCAGCCTTCAGTTACCACTCAGTGAATCCCTATCAGGAGATTAACTCACTGATTGGGTTAAGGCTCTTACAACCCAATTATTTTTCATCTGAACCTTTTTGCATTGTGTCACACATGAGCTTTTGGGGGACACCTCACATCCAAACCATAACACATATTTATTTATTTATTTTTATTTTTTTATTATTATTTTTTTAATATTTATTTTTTAGTTCTCGGCGGACACAACATCTTTGTTGGTATGTGGTGCTGAGGATCGAACCCGGGCCGCACGCATGCCAGGCATGGCGCGCTACCGCTTGAGCCACATCCCCAGCCCCCACAACACATATTTATATAAATATAAAATATATCCATTCATCTATTGAAGGGCACCTAGGTTGATTCCATAGTTTAGCTATTGTGAATTGAACTGCTATAGAATCGATGTAGCTATGCACTATAGTATGCTTATTTTAAGCCTTTGGATATATACCAAGGAGTGGGATAACTTAGTCAAATGGTGGTTCCATTCCAAGTTTTTTTTTAAATATATTTTTTTTGTTTCAATTGACCTTTTATTTTATTTACTTATATGTGGTGCTGAGAATTGAACCCAGTGCCTCACACATGCTAAGAAGGCACTCTGCCACTGAGCCACAACCTCAGCCCGCCATTCTAAGTTTTTTGAGGAATCTCCATGCTACTTTCCACATTTTTGCAGTCCCACCACATGTGTTCTTCTTTTTTTTTTGGGGGGGGGAAGAACTCTTTAATGCAACCACAATAATATTTTCACAGCAGAAATAATCACAGATAATTCCTTAATCCCATATGCTCAGTCAATAAACAGATTTTTCCAATTGTTTCAAATTAATTTTATAGTTTTAAATATAAATAAATCTGGTTCATACTAGGAGCATCCATTGCAACCACATGTGTTCTTGATCATTGTCTTTCTGATTGGAGGGAGATGGAATCTCAGTGTAGTTTTAATTTACATTTCTCTAATTGCTAGAGATGTTGAACTTTTTTCATTTATTTGTTGACCAACATATTTTTTCTTTTATGAAGTGTCTGTTCATTTCCTTAGCTTATTTATTGATTGGGTTATTTGGTTTTCTTTTGTTGTCAAGTTTTTTGAGTTCTTTAAATATCCTGAAAATTAATGCTGTATCTCAGGTGCAGGTGGCAAAGATTTTCTCCCATTTTGTAGGCTCTCTTCACTTTCTTGATTGTTTCCTTTGCTGTGAATAAGCTTTCTAGTTTGATACCATCCCACTTATTGATTATTGATTTTATTTCTTGCACTTTAGGGGTCTCATTAAGAAAGTCAGTTCCCGTGTCAACGTGTTGGAGTGTTGGGCCTACCTTTTCTTTTAATATGTGTAGGGTCTCTGGTCAATATCTAGGTCCTTGATTTACCTAGAGCTGTGTTTTGTGCAGGTAAGAGATAGTGGTTAAGTTTAATTTGCTGCATATGGATTTCCAGTTTTACCAGCACCATTTGTTGAGAGAGGCAATCTTTTCTCCAATGTATGTTATTAGCACCTTTGTGCTAAACCTTAATATGAAAATCTTTGTAACTTCTCAAAGTATCTGTGGATGAGCCAAGTTTGTTTCTGCACCTTCTACTCTCTTCTATTAGTCTTCTTGCCTGTTTTGGTGCCAATACCATGCTGCTTTTGTTACTATAGCTCTATAGTATAATTTTAAATTTGGTATTGTGATGCAACTTACTTCATTTTTTTAGCTAGGGAGTGCTTCGGTTATTATGAGCCTCTTGTATTTCCAGATGAATTTTATGAGTGCTTTTTCTACTTCCATGAAGAACATTATTAGAATTTTGATGGGAATTGCATTGAATCTGTATAGTGCTTTTGGTAATATGGCCATTTTGACAATATTAATTCTACCTAGCTAAGAACTTGGGGCAGGGGGTCTTTCCATCTTCTGAGATCTTCCTCAATTTCTTTATTTAGTGTTCTGTAATTTTTATTATAGAGATCTTTCACCTGTTTTGTGAGATTGATTGCCAGGTTTTTTTATTTTTATTTTTTGAGGCTATTGCAAATGAGATGGTTTTCCTAATTTCTCTTTCAGCTGATTTGTCATTGGAGTATAGGAATGCAACTGATTCATGAGTGTTAATTTTGTATCCTGCTATTTTGCTGAATTCCATTTTTGAGTTCTAGAGGTTTTCTGGTAAAGTTTTTTGGATCTTCTAAATACAGGATCATGTCATTGGCAAACAGAGCTAGTTTTAGCTCTTCTTTTCCTATTTATATCCTTTTATTTCATTCTTTTGCCTAATTACTTTGGCTAGATATTTGGGGAATATGTTAAATAGAAGTGGTAAAAGTAAGCATCCCTGATTTTAGAGGGAATGCTTTCAGTTTTTCTCTATTTAGAATGACATTGGCCTTGAGTTTGTTTGTCATGAATTGTTTTTACAATGTTGAATGTTCAGGTATGATCCTTTTATTCCTGTTTTTTTGAGTGTTTTAATTATAAATGGATGCTACATTTTGTTAATGCTTTTTCTGCATCTATTGACATAATAATGTGATTCTTGTCTTTAAGACTATTGAAGTGCTGAATTACATTTATTGATTTTTTTTTTTTTTTGAGGTGCTGTGGATCGAACCCTGGGCTTTAGGAATGCCAGGCAGGCAAATCCTTTTCCATTGAGCCACATTCCCAATCTAACTTATAGCTTTAAATAGGGTCATGAGGGTAGGTATAATTGAGAAGATAATGTTTGAGAAAAAAACTTGAAAGAGGTAAGAGAGTTAAGTTATTCTGGTAGGTCCAGAAAACGCCCCAAGACAGGATGGTGCCTGGCCTGTTGGAAGAACATTAGGAGTCTAGCTTAGCTAAGGAGTAGAAGATGAGATAGGAGAAACAACGGGATCTCTAGTCATGTAGGACCTTAGAAAGGACCTTGTATGTGACTCTGATTGAAATGAGGAGCCACTGAATGATTTTATCAAAAGAATGATTTCAATGTGGTCTAAGTTTTAAAAAGATCACTATGGCAACTGCCATCTATTTCAATAGCTATTCTTTTTTTAAAATGACCTTGAAAATTCCTACTTTTAACTCTGATGGAATGAATAGCTTGTATTAGAACAACTTTACCAGCAGACGATTTGAGAGGCCAAAATCCTGAAGGAATAACCAAAGAGAAGTGAGCCAAAATTCCTCAAGCATATTTCCTTCTACCTAGAAGAAAATAAATTTATCTCTAGAGTAATATAAAATGAACTATATCCTTGAAGGCAATCACACAGAGTGTCTAATATTTAATTAATATTTACCGGACAGGCTTCTTTTGGGAGATCACAGCCCTAAGGTTACTTGAAGAATTTGACCCAAACATGGATATCAGATCAAATCACACAATTTATATCAACCATACGAATAACAAAAATCTTTTTAATAAAAAGAATTGAAGAGTTTCCTATATGCCCAATTTTCTCAGTTTGGGCATATGGTAGATATTGTGGCTTTAAAGGCCATAAGATGAGAGAACTTTTTTTCCCATATAACAAATATGCATTGTTATATTTAAGCAGCTGGGCTCATCTGCAAATACTTCTAGACAGTTACAAAGATTTTCATTTTATGGTAAACCAATGTAAACCAGCATGTGAAAACAGATTCTGATATATGTCTAAACTGCGTGACACTTTTGCTGGCAAAGAAAAGAAATAAGCCAAAACCGTGGAACAGACTGCAACAATTGCAAACAAAAAGCCTGATCAGGGAACCCCAAATCCAGCAAATCCCCAAAGAAATTCCACACCAAGTCCTCACATCCCTGATTACCCTCCAAACTATTGACCTATGAGAGGATGTTATTCATGCCTTTGAATCAGGTCCCTTGTTTTAGGGAAGTTTGACTGGTACTTGGGAGGCATAGCATTACTTTTGTCAAATTTGGAAAGAATGCTTTATAAGGTATTGGAATCACACCATTCCATGCCATGAAGATAACCTATGCCAAGAAATAACATTTGGGATAGTCACGTTAAGTGGACATGGTGTTATTTATGGTATGTGTTTTGAAAACATTTGGTCAAGTCATTTTAAAATGGTTGGAGGCGGCGGGGGCGGGAGAAGTTAAGTGAAATGTTTGTGAAGGACATAAAAATCATAGAGTCTTTCTCTAGCTTTAGTGAACTATGAAATATGAAGGCCTTAATTTTGTACACTAAAGTTTTCTTTGATTTATTTAAAAAAAGTTACCAGAGAGAAGAGGGACAACAACCAAGAGAAGGAACAGACAACAGAGGCAGACCTACAAATGATCCAAACATCTTAGTCTGTTTGGGCTGTTATCACAAACTAGTATAAACTGGGGATCTTATAAAAAACAGAAATTTATTTATTTAGTGTTTCTGTATATTTAGCTCTAAAAAGTAAATGTAATCTGTACCTGAATGACCAACTGCCTAATTAAAATTCCATTATGGAAGAAGGAGTAGAAAGAGGAATTTAGTTTGCTAC
The DNA here is from genome assembly GCF_052094955.1 of Ictidomys tridecemlineatus. Classification (NCBI taxonomy): domain Eukaryota; kingdom Metazoa; phylum Chordata; class Mammalia; order Rodentia; family Sciuridae; genus Ictidomys; species Ictidomys tridecemlineatus. The sequence goes on from NC_135483.1 coordinate 57,527,575, forward strand.
CCTAATTTCTTTTTTTTTTTTCTTTTTTTTTTTTTTTTTTTTAGGATTGGGGATTTTACCTAGAGTGCTTATCCAATGAACCACATACTCAGCCTTTTCTGAGATGGGGTCTCACTAAGTGACTTAAGGCTTCACTAAATTTCTGAGGCTGGCCTTGAACTTGTAATCCTCTTTCTTCAGCCTCTCAAATTGCTGGGATTATACATGTACATCACCACACCTTGCCACAATTCTTTTTGAACTAAAATTTCTAACGTTCTATTTCAAGTATTTAGAAATATAGTTTTTTTTGGTAGTTTGATCTTTTCATCATTCACCAGGTTGAAATTCTTTTGTGGTTTTTTTTGTCATTAATATATAGACTATTTTGGATTACCTATGCAGATGATTGTAGTCATTTCTCAGTAATGTCAGTTTTGTTTCTTCCTTTCTGAATCCTAAGCCTTAGTTTTCTTATCTTACTAATCTGGCAAGAAACACCAATATAATACAAACTAGAAAGGAATAGTAGGCATCTTTGATTCATTTCTGATTTTCAAAGGGACTTCCTTAATATCACCTCCATAAGAATAATGTTAGTTACAGGATTTAAATTTTTTTTTCTTTTGAATACCCAGGATTGAATTCAGAGACATTCAACCACTGAGCCACATCCCCAGCCCTATTTTGTATTTTATTTAGAGATAGGGTCTCACTGAGTTGCTTCACCTTGCTTTGGCTGAGTCTGGCTTTGAACTTGAGATTCTCCTATCTCAGCCACTGGGATTACAGGTGTGCTCCACTGAGCCTGGCTTAGTTACAGGTTTGAGTAGTTATCCTTTAGGAAGTTAAGAAGTCCCCTTTAATTTTCTAAGATTTTTTTCCATAAATGAGAGTTAAAATTTTATCAAATATTTTTCCTGGATAGATTGAAGTGATGATATGACTTTTTTCACTTGAAAAATACCATGTATAGATTATATGATGCTAAGTGGCTCTTGCCTTCTGAGGGTCATCCAGTTTAGGCATGATTGCTATCTTTTTATGTACTTCCATATTAAATTACCTAATAATTCATTTGGAATTTTAATAAAATTCCTGTTTTAAAAATTTATTTATTGGGCGGGGATTATGGCTCAGCTGTAGAGTGCTCACCTAGCATCGGCGGGACCCGCCTGGGTTCGATCCTCAGCACCACATAAAAATAAAGGCATTGTGTTGTGTCCAAATACACCTAAGAAAAAAAAAAAAGAAAAAGATTTGTTTAAAAAAAAATAGAATTATTTATTTATTTTAATTAGGTATATATGACAGCAGAATGCCTTTTGATTCATTGTAAAACAACTGCAGCACAATTTTACATTTCTTGGTTATACACAATATAATGTCGCACCATATGTGTAGTCATACATGTACCTAGAGTAATGATGTCCATCTCATCCACCATCTTTCCTACCCCCATTTCCCCTCCCCACCCCACTCTTCCCTTTGCCCCATCAAAGTTCCTCCATTTTCCTAATGTCCCCCCCCCCATTATGCGTCAGCATCTACTTATCAGAGAGAATATTCGGCTTTTGGTTTAGGGGGATTGGCTTACTTTACTTAGAATGATATTCTCCAGCTCCATCCATTTACCTGCAAATGCCATAATGGAACCACCATTTGACCCAGCTATCCCACTCCTCGGTCTGTACCCCAAGGACTTAAAAATCAGCATACTATAGTAATGCAGCCACATCAATGTTTATAGCAGCTCAATTCACAATTCATAAGCTGTGAAAGCAACCTAGATGTCCTTCAATAGATGAATGGATAAAGGAACTGTGGTTTATAAACACAATGGAATATTACTCAACATTAAAATGGAATAAAAAAACCCTTTTTAAGAATGAGACTGCCACTCATTTTCCTTTTGGTCCTGTCCTTATCTGAATTCAATGTCAAGATGATAATGGCTTCATGGAATGAACTGGAAAGTATTCTCTCTCTTTCTGTTCTCTGAAGGATTTGACCTAAACTCGAAATGATCTCTATGTTGAAACTCTGATAGATTCATTTGTAAAATTATTTGGGTTACTTGTTTTCTTTGTGGGAATCATTTAATATTTATTCAGTAATTTTAATTTTAGGACTCAATGCATTCTATTCTTTCAATCAGTTTTGGTAAGTTATATTTTCAAGAAACTTCTGCCTTTATCTCAGTTTTTAAATTTATTGACCCAAAAGTTAGTCTTTGCTCTAACTGTATTTCTGTCCCTCTTTTCCTAATATTAGGTATTTGTACCTTCTTTCCTTTTTCCCCTTAATTACTTTTGCCAGAAGCATTTTTTTTTCATTCTACTTTTCAATGAAAACTTTTGTCATTTTAAATTCTAACTTTGGTTTCTATTTCACTGATTTTTCCCTCTTTCCTATATTATATTTTTTTCTTCTATGCTGTTTGGGTTTATTCTTTGGGCTTATTTTATTCTTTTTCTAATGTATATCTTAGGCTTATTAATTTTCAACCTTCAATTTATATATATGTGTGTGTGTGTGTGTGTGTGTGTGTGTGTGTATAGAGAGAGAGTTTTTTTCTTTTTTTTTTCTGTGTGTGTGTGTGTGTGTGTGTGTTACCAGGGATTGAACCCAGGGGCACTCAATCACTGAGCTACATCTCAGCCCTTTTTATATTTTATTTTATTTTTATATGAATATGAACTTTTAAATTTTGTTCTAATTAGTTATGCATAATAGGAGAATATATTTTGATGTATTCTACATATATGGAGTATAACTTCTCATTGTTTTGATTATACATAATATAGGATTACATTGGTTGTGTAAACATATACGTACATAGGATATTGTCTGATTATTTCTATTATCTTTCCTATTCCCATTCCCCCTCCTCTCCCTTCATTCCCCTTGGTCTAATCCAAAGTACTTCTATTCTTCTCTAAACCCACTCCCGTTGTGAATTAGCATCTATATAAAAAAGAAAACATTTGGCCTTTGATTTAATTGGTTTATTTCACTTGGCATAATATCCTCCAGCTCCATCCCTTTACAGGCAAATGCCATCATTTTATTCTTCTTTATGGCTGAGTAATATTCTAATGTATATGAACTACATTTTCTTTATCCATTCATTTGTTGAAGGGCATCTACATTGGTTCCATAGTTTAGCTATTGTAAATTGAGCTGCTATAAACACTGTAGTATATTGATTTTAAGTCCTTTGGGTATAAACTAAGGAGTGGGATAGCTGGGTCAAATGGTGGTTCTATTCCAAGTTTTCTGAGGTATCTCCATACTGCTTTCCATAGTGGTCACACCAATTTGTAGTGCCACCAGCAATATGTGAGTGTGCCTTTTCCTCCATGTCCTCCACAACATTTATTGTTACTTGTATTCTTGATAATTGCCATTCTGACTGGAGTGAGATGAAATCTCACTGTGGTTTTAATTTGCATTTTTCTAGTTGCTAGAGATGTTGAACATTTTTTTAATATATTTGCTGATCAATAATAGTTCTTCTTCTGTAAAGTGTTCAGTTCCTTAGCCCATTTGTTGATTGGGTTATTTGGTTTTTTTTGGGGGGGGCATTAAGTTTTTTAAGTTCTTATATTTTATTTTGAGAGGGTGTCTCACTAAGTTGCTGAGACTTTCGTGAAATTGCCAAGGCTGGCCAGGAATTTGCAATCCTCCTTCCTCAGCCTCCTGAGTTGTGGGATTACAGGTGTGTCCCATCCCACCCAACCCTGATTGTATTCTTAAGGTTTATCTCTCTCTCACTCTCAGCTTCCCATTTGTTTGAAGCAAAACAAACAAGCAATAACAATTGCATTGGAGAACTGAAAATCTCTTTTTACACTTGAAACTATTCAAGGTGAAGTTACATAATGGTATTTTAAATAAACATGGCAATCAATAATCCCAGTGACTCAGGAGGCTCACACAGAGAATTACAACAGAGACCCTAAGCAACTCAGCAAGACCCTGTCTCAAAAATAAAGCTGGGCACAGTGGTGCATGCCTGTAATCTTATTAATTGGGAGGCTGAGGCAGGTTCTCAAATAAAAGATAAAAGGGACTGGGACTATAATTCAGTAATAAAGTGCCCCTATGTTCAATCTTGATACAAAAGAAAAGAAATGGAAAGAAAAAAGAAAGAAGAAAAAGTAAATAAAAAGTAAAAAGGGTTGGGGATGTAGCTTTGGGATAAAGTGCCTCTGGGTTTAATTCCCAATACCTAAATGAATATGGGTCAGTATATTATTTTCAAAGACCAATCTGTTTCTCAATAGAAGTATTTCTACATATTTACGTATTTAAGGCAATATATAGTGACTATGTGGGATCTTTGAGTTTAATGATTCTGTGATGAAACCCTGCTGATGGAGTCCCTAGATATGTGCCCTTGGACAAGTTGGGTGGCCTCCCTAAATCACTTCTTAAAGATCTGGAATCTGGGATAATACTACTTACTACTACTTTATTGTGTTGTTGTATTGATAAAATAGTTGTAAACTTGACATAGATAATTCAATAAGTGCCATTATTATTACTACTACTCCATAATAGATGCTTGATTAGTATTTTTCACCTACATGAATGATTTATTTAACTATATAATTTTGCTATATTACTTCACTTAGCATTTATGAGAAACTATTTTATTTGGAGAATATAACTTGATGAGTGTGTAAGATATGAAACAGGTATTTCTTTATGGAGATTGTGTTTTTACTTTGGAATAAATTCCACAGCCATCCTGTGTTTTAAGAAGCATGATACAATCCAGGCTTGGGAGTGCACACCTGTAATCCCAGCAGCTTGTGAGGTTGAGGCAGGAGGATCACAAGTTCAAAGCCAACCTCAGTAAAAGCAAGGCGCTAAGCTACTCAGTGAGACCCTGTCACTAAGTAAAATACAAAATAGAGCTGGAATATGGTTCAGTGGTCGAGTGCTCCTGAGTTCAAGCCCTGGTAACTGTGCTCTCCCAAAAGAAGCATGATACAGACTTAGAAATAGTTTTAGATAATTAAATAGAAATATTATTTTGCAAAAATATAGGGATTGAACCCAGAGGCATGCTACTGCTGAGCTGCATCCTAAGCCCCTTTTATTTTTTTCTTTTGAGACAAGGTCTTCAATAAGTTGCTGAAGCTGGCCTCAAATTTGCAACCCTCCTTCCTTAGCCTCCCAAGTCTCTGGGATTACAGGCATGTGCCACCATGCCCAAGCAAAAGCATTATTTTTTAATTAAATATTTTTTATGTGACTTACCATCATAGTCACAGATATTGTGGGAAGTAAGGCATTGGCATTTCTAACTCAAAGTATATATTATATGAAGATCTAATAGTGTTTTATGGTCACTGTGAAATCACTATTTTACTCGCAATTTTTTGTAAACTGATTATGCGTGCAAACTTAATTTAATTTGAAAAGCTGATTTTCTCCCTCACAGATTCTAATTTCAGTGACCCTGTTACTGGAGCACCAGTTCAGTACTTACAAAGACTTTCCAAAATGGCTCTTTTGGAGTTTAATACCATTCGTCAGGAAACAAGTAAAAAATCAAAAAAAGGCAAGAAGCGAGAGTTACGAGACTGCTGATAAATACCATACGGTGTGATGCTTTCTTCACTGCTTTTTAAGGTTTATAGTTGCTTTTTTTTTTTGATATGTGATATGATGTGCAATGATTTACATAAAAATGGAAATGTAAATAGGAAATAAATATTTTATGTTATACGTGGAATGGTTTGTATTTTGTTAACATCACAAAGAGCCATTTAAATTAAGGGAATATAAGCATTAGAGAAATTATATTCCCTGAATTTTATGCACATTGATTTTTTCCTTTAGATTTAATTGACTCAACATTATTTGAGTACCTGTCTGTGCAATGAACTGTGCTGCAGAAAGTCTTCCTGGAAGACAAAAGAAGACGGAAAGAGGAGGAGAGTCCATGTCCTTGCATGTTTTATATTAATTTACACAAATACACTATTAATATGTATGTGTGTGTCTGCATTATTACAATGGATTAGTTCCTAGGAGGATAACTAATTTAAATGGATTTGTTTATATTTTGATTGGGATCATATGAGAATATGTGAATTTTCAAAATCATATAAATTTTGATTGAGAATGATTTAAATACTACCTATACTTAAAAGGTATTCTCAATAAAAATTTGGTGACCTCTCTTGAACGAGCACTTCTTTGACTGTCAGGTAGATTTCATATATTGAACTACCATGTCCTCTTGACATTTAGTATTATTTATTAACCTTATGAAGACCTTAAAAAATAAGATGATATTATTCCTGTTTTATAAATGGAATAAATTGAGTGTCTTTGTTTTATACCATGTCTCTAGCTAGAAAGTGGAAGAACTAAGATTCTAACCTACTAGGATTCAAAACTCCCATACAAAACTTCATGGCATAATAATTTTTAAAACCTTAAGTTCAGTTGATAAAGTCATGATTTAATTCCTTAAAATTTAGGGCAAGGTAACACTTCCACAGGCAAAAATATTTCTTAATATTGAGTTGAGTGTGCAAGTTCTGACATTGACACATCTTGGAGCATTTATACTGGTAAGTGGAGACCAGGATTATGTACATGGATAACCATGTCTCCCTCACCCCTCCATCTGCCCCATGAAAGAGTTCACTCAAGTCAGTTCAAGAAAGGAGTAGAATGTTTATGGAATGTTTATTTCTTTTTAATAAATGAGATGTGCTGACAATAGTTAATCACCTTTTCAGCCTTGGAATCAAATAACTTATGTTTTTCATTAAATCTTAAAAAAAAAAAAACCCCACAGGCTCTACTTCCTTAGATCACATTTAATATTTTGTTTCCTCAAGAAGTTTTTAGAAAAACCAGTATGTATTTAGTGCACAGAAGACACAAATCACCCCCAAGTAAGATTAACCTAAGATTTAGAGATAAGGGTGAGAGGTAAACTTTTGACACTGCAACCACCATGCATATTACATTTATGTTTGGGATTGAAGACAGTCTTGCCAGAAATAAACCTTTTGCATTTGGGATCTGGAAAACCCCTCCAGTGTAAGCAATATCAATCATAACCACGGAGATCTGTACCTTCTGATAAATATTTAGGATGGGAAGATGGAGTCTTGATTTTTAAACTGAGAAAACACTTCTTTATTAAGAATAATTACTTCAGTGAAGGACAAATTCTGTCAATGAAGTTCCAATGAAATTTCCTAAGACTCATTTTCTTTTCTCTAATTCTCTGCTCACCAGGCAGCCTTCTTATATATAATTTAGATTTCCAAATGAAATATACATTAAAAAGCAATGCCTTGGGCTGGGGCTGGGGCTCAGTGGTAAAGCGCTTGCTTCGAATGTGTGAGGCACTGGGTTCCATCCTCAGCACCACATAAAGGTAAATAAAGATATTGTGTGTTCATCTACAACTAAATAAATATTTTTTTAAAAAAGCAATGCCTTCTCTGGATGATAAGGCTTAGATCTGGGAATGTGTGTGCTATTTTGGTTTTTGGAGACAAGACTTTGGTTTTTGGAGACAAGACTTTGCTATGTTGCCAAGGCTGACCTGGAACTTCTGAATCTCCTGCCTCAGGCTCCTAAATAGCTGGGATTGCAGATGTGAGACACAACACGCAGCACGCATTCGTTAAATAATGCACCTCTATACCCCTATTCTAATTTTTTTTTTTTTGGTGCTAACCCTAATCCTAACCCAGGGATGCTCTACCACTGAGCTATATCTCCAATCTTCATAATTTCTTATTTAAATTTTGAGATAGGGTATTTTTTTTTTAAAGAGAGAGAGACAGAGAGAGAGACAGAGAGAGAATTTTAATATTTATTTTTTAGTTTTCAGCGGACGCAACATCTTTGTTTGTATGAGGTGCTGAGGATCAAACCCGGGCCGCACGCATGCCAGGCGAGGGCGCCAGCGCTTGAGTCACATGTCCAGCCCTGAGATAGGGTCTTAATAAATTGCCCAGGCTAAACTCAAACTTGCAATCCTCTTGTCTCAGCTTCTGAAGTAGCTGGGATTACAGGAATGTACCACCATGTCCAACTCTCTTCTGGTTCTTGAAACTTAATTGGAATATAGTTCACTGTTGATTGCATATAGTTCACTATGGTTGATCTGGATCAAAATTTCCTGGAACACAGTGTGTTCAAGGTAGCAAATTTGCTGAGTGCGGTGGCACACACCTGTAATCCCAGGAGGCAAGGCAGAAGGATTGATTGCAAGTTCAAAGCCAGGCTCAGCAAAGGCGAGGAGGCACTAAGCAAGACACTGTTTCTAAATAAAATACAAAGTAGAGCTGGGGATGTGACTCAATGGTTGAGTGCCCTTGAGTTCAATCCCTGGTACCCCTCAAAACCAAAAACAACTACAACAATATGGTATAAAATTCAATTCTTTATGCATTTGGGGAAAATTTTTTCATTATATCTTCAAAAACTTAACTCTTTCTGTGCTATAGGTTTGAGTTTTCTACTTCAGAAACAAAATATCTTTATTTGGGATCATCTTCATCTTATATGTTATAAGAATCTGCAGGATTGAAGGATCAGAATTTGTGAATATTTTCTATTTTCTCTCTGATTGCTTTAATCTGTGGAATTTTTTTACTCTCCTAGGTGCATTCACCATTGATTATTTTAGTGTTTCTTCTAGGTCAATTTAGTCTCTAACTATACCTCTTTTATTCCTTGCTGTCTAATTTATTAATTCTGCAATGATACTATTTATGTCTCTAGTTTTGTTTTCTTAGGTCTATAATCACTCATTATCTAATTCTCTGTGCAGGAATTAGCAGACCCCACTCCCCTCTTTTTTTTAAGGCTAAGTAGTAAATATTTTAAGCTTGGCAGGCCATACAGTATCTATTGCAACTACTTAACTCTAACATTGTATCATGAAATAGTTATAGACAATCTGTAAATTAATGGAAATGACTATGTTCCAAGAAAATTTCATTCTCAGTAACAGTACTATGTTCAGCAATAATGCTTTTAAAGTAAGTTACAATGTTCCTCTTAGTCCTCCTTAAGGCAGTCTGTGAATTCACTGTCTCTGAGGTTCCTTAACAAGTTTTCCTGGGAGTGGGTGCCTCTTTGGAGGCATCTTGATCATTACCAGGTTGATTTAATAATAAATGCCTGTTAGTATAGGGCATTGTGCTAAATGCGTTTTATCTACAATCCTATGGCAACTTCCAAAGAACCCAATTTTAAAATCTTTAGGTAGCTCATTCTCACTCCATTCCCCTAAGAAATATTGAAAGGGTAAAGTTTCTAAGCTGGAAGGCTTGAATTAAAATGTAAAAGATTAGGTATTATTGAGTTCCTCTGTTACACCCAGATTCCTGAGATAGTTAAGACAACACCCTACTAGCCATTTAGCCTAGGGCCCTGTGCAGTTTGTCACAGGGCCCGAACCAATCAGTTTGAATGTGTACCCTGCTTAGGAATGACCAATTACCCCTGCCCGAGCTGTTCCCGCCAATGAATTTGCCAATCACGTCTCAGAGTTGTTCAATTTCCCCGCACCTCATGATGATTTGTTCTGATGTATGCAAAGCCCACCGCCCTCTCCAAAAAGTGTACTTAAGCTCTGCTTGACCTCTGCTCTGGGCTCTGGGCTGCTCTCCCTTCTTGAGTGGGCACAGAGTCCCAGCGCGCTGGAATGGATCCCCAATAAATCCCCTTTTGCCAATTGCATGGAGTAAGTCTCTTGTGTGGTCTCTCCCTCCGACGATTCGCCAGATCTTTACAATATTATACACCTTCTCTTTTCTCTTTAAATTTCCAAGACCTTTTCCACCTTCTCACTGAATTAATGACTCTTCTTAATGCAACTGAGAAAAAAAGGAGCAATTAGAAATAACTTCATGGGGCTGGGGATGTGGCTCAAGCAGTAGCGCGCTCGCCTGGCATGCGTGCGGCCCGGGTTCAATCCTCAGGACCACATACCAACAAAGATGTTGTGTCCGCCGAGAACTAAAAAATAAATATTAAAAAAATTCTCTCTCTCTCTCTCTCTCTCTCTCTCTCTCCTCTCTCACTCTCTCTTTAAAAGAAAGAAAAAAAAAGAAATAACTTCATTCACTCCAAACCCTCATCTACAAACCTACCTGCCCCTGTACTCATCCACACCCTCTCTATGAGAACCCCTAGAGGGATTCCCAAGAGCCCCGTCACTTGCACAGCAGGTAAGTCCCTATCTCCTCTCACTACGACCGCAATTGCATCCCTGAATCATTACAATGTCCCCTCTTTTTTTTTTTTTTAAAGAGAGAGAGAGTGTGTGTGTGTGTGAGAGAGAGAGAGAGAGAGAGAGAGAATTTTTAATATTTATTTTTTAGTTCTCGGCAGACACAACATCTTTGTTGGTATGTGGTCCTGAGGATTGAACCCGGGCCGCACGCATGCCAGGCGAGCGCGCTACCGCTTGAGCCACATCCCCAGCCCCTACAATGTCCCCTCTTAACTTCATCATTTCCACCACTGTAAAAACTTGCTACAGAATCTCCAGTCCTAACTGAAGACATACCTCCTGTGATCTGCTACTCCATTTGTTTGCCTTTATAGCCAAGCTCCTTTGAAGTGTGGTACACCCCCTTTACTTCCTCCAAATGCTTTTCTCTCTTGAATTTGCTCCATTTAGGCTGTTGTGCACTACTGTTATGTTTAAATATGAGATGTCCCCCCAAAACACACGTGTGAGACAATTATGACTGTTCCAAGGGGGAAACGATTTGATTATGAGAGTTGTAGCCTAATCAGTGGATTAATCCACTGATACAGATTAACTGGGTGGTAAGTGTAGGCAGGTTGGGTGTGGCTGGAGGAAGCAGGTCACTGGGGCTGTGCCTTTGGGGTTCATATTTTATCCCTGGTGATTGAAGCTCACTCTCTGTTTCCTGGCTGCTTCCCTCTGTCCTCAGAGAAGGGCATGATCCTGGGCAAGGTGCGCCAGGATCATTGCCCTTCTCCTGCAGGACAGAGGGAAGCAGCCAGGAAACAGAGAGTGAGCTTCAATCCTGAAACTGTGAACCCAAATAAACTTTTTCTCCTCTAAATTGTCCTTGTCAGGTATTTTGGTCACAGAGACACAAAAGCCAACTAAAACAACTAACCACTCACTAAAACAGCTCTTGTCTGATGACCTAGTATATCACAAGCCAATAGAAATTCTTCTTTTATTTGACATATCAACTGGCATTAGACATAGTCAATCTCTCCCTCCTATTTGAAGAGACTTCCAGGACATAATTTTCTTTCCATTTTCTTCTTACCTTTCTGGTCACTTCTTTTCAATCTCTTTTTTTTTCAAAGTCAATAGCTAGTAAAGTGGCATATTTGAGATTCAAGCCACTCAAAGGCAAAAATTTCTCCACCTTCCTCCTTCCTCCCCTCCAATTCCTCCTCCTCTCCTCCTCCTCCTCCTCCTTTTTCTTCTTATTCATACTGGGGATTGAACACAGGATGCTTTACCACTGAATGACATTCCTAATCCTTTTTATTTTGAGACAGGGTCTTGCTAAGTTGTGGATGCAGACCTCAAACTTGGAATTCTCCTGCCTCAGCCTCCCAAGTCACTGAGATTATAGACATGTGCCACTGCACCTGGTACATTTATTAATTTCCATATCCTGAGTAGTTATCACTGTGTCCAGCACAGAATATGAACTGAGAAGTATTTTTATTATTTTGCAAAAAAAAAAAAAAAAGAATATCAGAGACAGAGTTGGTGATAAGACAGTTCAAACCAGAGACACTGGACTCTCTGGGCAGTATGAAGGAGATAAGACCAACTAGTGGAATTTCTGAGGAGTGGGGGAACAGGGAGCAGACCCAAATAGATGAAATGGCCAACTTTGGTTAGTACCTGATAGAAGAAGGAAATCGAGTTTTGTCAGGAAGGCACTATCTTCAAAAAAATAGCAGTGTGTATTTGACAGAAACTCACTGTGTAAGGACAAATCCCCTGAGAACCAAATTGGAGACAAGCATGCAGGCAGTTCATTGGGAGTGCTGCCAATAACTCCCTAAGGAGGCAGAGGCAGAATCATGGGCAAAGGACTTGAGCAGCCATGCGTCTCTGCCGAGCCTCTACCACCCCATCTGTGGAGCTGAAAATCCCTTCAGGGTTGTCTCACCTACAGCAAGGAGGTTTTGCCTTTATTTCACCTATTACACCTCTGATTCTCTTGCAGATCTATCACTGGATCATGGGATGTGAACTGCCCTCAGAGAAGGGCATGACCCCGGGCAAGGTGCTCTCTTTTGTTGAGAGAAACTCCTGAGAAGGGGACTTCACTGCGAGTGCCATGAGCAACCAGTGAACAAGGACTGCAGCCCTAAAGAGGAGATCTGGGTCACACACTACATCTCTCCCCAGAGGGACCAGTGTATTAGGTAAGGAGTTGTTTTGGTCAGCTTTTTTGCTGCTGTGACTAAAAGACCCAACAAGAAAAATTGTAGAGGAGAAAAAGTTTGAGAGCTTACAGTTTCAGAGGTCTTAGTCCATAGAAGGCTGGCTCCATTCTTTGGGGCTTGAGATGAAGCAGGACTTCATGGCAGAAAAGTATGGCAGAAGGAAGCCACTCACATGGTGATCAGAAAGCAAAGAGAAAGAAAGACTCCAGATATAAAATACAGACCCCATAGCCACGCCCCCAAGGAACCACTTCCTCTAGCCACGCCCCACCGGCCTCCAGTCATCACTCAGCTAATCCCATCAGGAATTAATTCACTGATTAGGTTCAGGCTATAACCCACTTATTTCTCCTCCAAACCTCTTGCATTGTCTCACACATGAGCTTTTGGGGGACACCTCACATCCAAACCATAACAGGAGTGGTGCCAAGCACCCAAAAGTGGACAAAGAAGATGGCCTACCATGATTTGGTAAGGTTCCTGTTAGGAAGTGGCTCAAATAAAAAGACGTCAGAGTTAAGGAAACACACAAGATTGTGATGTACCCAGAGGGTAACATGGTGGTAAGCTGTTATCACCCTTAGGACTAAGGCATGGGAAAAATATCAGCTTTCCCAGTAGAAATGGGTGCTACAGAAGAGGAGCATCTGGTAGGAGCTGTAGTTATGAGGGATGCCAGAGGTAGGACACCACAGGGAACAGATAAATCCCCAAGTCTTTCCACCCCAACATTCCACCTCCTGCCAGTGTCTTCCACCTGCCAACCCTAACTATAGCCCTTAGTTGTGTATCCTGGGGGATACATTGCACAGGAATCAGCACAGAGCTGGAGAAACACAGATCAGGTCTAAGGCAAGAAGTCAAGAGAATAAACAGCAAAGAGCACATGTTAAAGAATTCAGGAATTTGCAGCAGGGGTCAAGGATAAGTGTGGACAACATGTTCTCTGCTGTACCTTTCAGGTTTTTCTACTGACCAGAACTGAGGCTGACCTGAGTCGGCGTAGGACTGAGTTTGTTGAGTTTCCCTGATGTGAGGACTGGACACAAAGTTTGGGGGCAAAATTGAGCAATAGGCAAGGCTGAATGATCCTCAGTGGAGGGATTGAAGGGACTGCAGGGAAAGGAGGAATGGAGGAGGATAGAATGCCCAAGAAAGAAATCAATGAAACCCCCACACAAAGGCCATTTGACCTTGCCTCCAGCCCCACCAGGTCCCCATTTTTGTTTAATTCCAGCTGATAGATCAGGTGGAAGGTCAGACCTACCTCCCAGGAGCCATTGAACAAGTATGGTGGCTTGGAGGTGAGGCACTCCCCCAACTCCTGTGTTCCTGCAGGTGTATTCAGAGGTGAATGGTGGAATGAAAGCTGTGACCTAATCGGTTCAACCTACTTTGAATGCCTGGGTGGTAACAGTAGGCAGATGGTGTATGGCTGGAGGAGGTGGGTCACTGGACATGCCCTGGAAAGATTCATCTTCCCTGTGGCCACTCCCTCTTTCTATCTGCTTTCTGAACACTGTGAGGGAAGCAAGATCCTTCCGCCATGATGTTCTGCCTCACCGTGGGCCCAGGGCAATGGAGTTGGCTGACCATGGACTAAACCTCTAAAACCATGAGTCAAAATAAACCTTCCCTCCTCTAAGTTGTTCTTTTTGGGTATTTTGGTCATGGTGATAAAAAGCTGATTGACACAAGTGAACTTGAATATGCTCTGCAGCCTGAAAAATCAGTGAGAAGCAGGAGGAGAGAAAGGGGAGAGTAGGAAACCTTTAAAATGAGGGGATTGGTATGGATGGGAGCAACCTCTGCATGGGAGGGCGTCACCACAAAAACAGTCACAGGTGTCTGATGATGAACACACTTGGAGTCCAAAAGATGGTGGAAAACATTTTTCATTTCCCCTATACAGTCAGCCCAGAAATCCCGTCTTGGTGTTTTCCCTTCGTTTTGCTTCTGGGCCTGGCCTGGTGCATGCTAGAGAAGCGCTCCACTGCTGAGCGGCACCCCCAGCTCTCTCCCTTTGCTTCTCACTCCACTATCCTCCTCCTTCCCAATCCTGTCTTGGATCTGTCTTGGTGGTGGGAGGTCAAGGCTCTGAGATTCTTTTCCCAGATGGGAAGGTAGCAGCTGTGAGCAGTAACATACTCGTTCCTGGTGAATGTGGCCACTGCCATGACACCGCTTTGATGGAAAGCATCATTTCATCACTTCAAGAGAAGCTCCCCTCCCACCAGAGGTGAGGCCAGGAAGGAAGGAAGGGGCTGAGGAGGTGCACGGCCTTGTCTTTCCTTGCTAAAAATAGTGAACAATTATTGCCCAGATGGTTACGTATCAAGCCATAGGAACTCATCTGGGTAGCTGCTCTAGCCAGGTACCTATCACTATCATGAGTTGAAAGGTTTCTCTCCCCAGAGATATATCTGTGTCCTGAGGCCTGCAACCTGTGAATGTAACCTTATTTGGAAAAAGGGGTCTTTGTAGATGACATTGAGTTAAAGATCTTTAGATGGGATCATCTTGGATTGTCTGGGTGGGCTCTAAATCCAATGACAAGCTTTTATAAAGCATAGATAAAAGGACACGGGGAAAGAGAGTACCCTGGGAAGACAGGAGCAGAGATTGGAGTTTTGTTGTTAGAAAGCCAAGGATCACCTGCAACCACCAGAAGCTGGCAGGGGCAAGCAGTGACTGTTGCTTAGGGAGGGAAGGTGGCCCATGATTTCAGAAAGCTGGTCTCCAGGACTGTGAGAGGACAAATCCCTAATTTGTGTTTATTTGCTTTGGCAGCTCTGAGAATCTAAAACTTTAATGCTTTGCATGCATTATTTCTAATCTTCACCCTGACTGGTAAAGTGAAGGTATTATTTTACCATTTTATAGACAAAGAGCTTGTGATTTAGTAACTTATCCAAGTTCCCACAGCTGGCAAATTGCAGAGCCAAGATTTGCATTCTGAGTCTAAGCCTCGTGTAGTACGGTAGAGTCCTCTTTGGATAGATCATTGTTAAGATGTTCCTCTTGTTCCAAAAGTGCTCTTCTGCATTCCTGGCTCGTGGGCAGGTTCCTGCTTGCCCCATTCAGCTTACTCATACAGCAACATTTAATAGATGAACTGTTTGTATTGGTCACTTGATGAAGACCATGGTCACAAAGTTGATTTTCACCAGTTCCTTCTTCTCTCTATTGATGGTCTCAAGCTTCAGAGGAGGGAAAGTTTCACTTCCCTACCTCAGAAAATAAATAGAAACCTCAAGCAATAGTTTAAAAATATTAATAACAAGTGGCATCTGTACAGTGATTTATGAATTAAGAAACCATTTCATTCCCTATCTAGTCTGTTTTATGCAACTCCTACCTGAAACCAGTTAATTTATAAACAGTAGGAATTTATTTCTCACAGTTCTGGAAGCTGGAAAGTCCAAGACCAAGCAGATTTCTCCTCTAGTGACTGACTAGTCCCTATTTCTAAGCTTGTGCCTTTCATGTTCCAGAAGAGAGAGACACTGTCCATACCTGAAGAAAGGTGGGAGGGCAAAGGAATCAACTCCCTCTGCCAGCACCCACCCCCACTTTTTTTTTTTCTTTTGGGACACTGGGGATTGAATTCAGGAGTGCTCTACCACTGAGCTACATTCCCAGTCTTTTTTATTTTTTATTTTGTGACAGGGTCTCAATAAATTGCCCAGGTTGAACTTGAACTTGTGATCCTCCTGTCTCAGCCTCCTAAATCCCTGGGATTACTGGCATGCTACACAGCACCCAAAGTGTCAGCCTTTTTAGGACACCTAATCCCCTTTACATGTGAGGAGACCCCATGGCCTCATCAATTCCTGAACAACATAGCACTTGACACTATCATGTTGGCACCCACTATCTGGGTTCTGGAGAGGCCACATTCAATTCACAGTGCCCACATGGTTCCATCTGAGCCTTGGAGGATAAGCTACATGTGCATGTGATAAGTGGGTGATGTTGTGAATGAGGACCAGAGTTCCCAAGTCTAATGGATCCCTCAATGTCTCAGTTTTTGAAAGGAAGTGCCCCACAGCACTGTACCTCTGTTATGGTTTGAATGTGGGGTGTCCCCCAAAAACTCAGTGTGTGAAATAAAGCAAGAAGGTTTTGAGGAGAAATGATTGGGTTACAGCTTAATCTAATCAGTGTATTAATCCCTGGTTGGATTAATTGAGTGATAATTGAAGGAAGGTGGCTAGATGAAGTAGTCCATTGGGAGTGTGACTTTGGGGTATATATTTTGTATCTGGGGAGTGGAGTCTCTCTCTCTGCTTCCGTACCACTATGTGAGCTGCTTCTCTCTGCCACAGTCTTCTGTTATGATATTCAGCCACACCTCAAGCCCTGAGGAATGGAGTCGGCCCTCTATGAACTAGACCTCTGAAACCGTGAGCCCCTAAATAAACTTTTCCTCCTAAAATTGTTCTGGTCAGATCTTTTAGTCACAGTAGTAAAAAAAAAAAAAAAGCTGGCTTAAAACAACCTCCTTGAGTAGTTCCATCCTAAACTCATGAATTCGACCATGTAATTTCAAGTGCTTCACATTTCACTGTTTTTTCTATCCATTTTTTTCTGCATTTGCAAATAAGGGGGATTGCCACTTGGAATTATGGAGAGCTGACTGCCATCTGAATGGGTTTGGGGTGTTGAATAAATGATATTAGCAGCCCCAAGTCAGAAGTAAGCTGAGCTGAGACCTGCTTTAGAATAAATATTTGTGATTCCTTGAGCAGTTCTTGCTTCTTAATGTATGGCATTTTCAAAATACTTACAGTCTGCACCCTGATGGGTGTTTATGTTTAAAGAAATATAGAAATTGCCATCAGTACATAGTGATCCCACCAGAGTATTAAGCTAAACACAGAAAATGAATGTGTTCACAGCCACAGGCACAATTTACAGTTCCTGGAATACAAGTGGATATCTACACAAAGTTGGTATGTGAGGAGGAATGCCTTTTGAATCATTGAGAGTGTTTCACTTGTGCCATGTTTTTTCCAGGAACTAAAGAGACATTGGTCTGTAATTTTCCTCTCTCTCTCTCTCTCTCTCTCTCTGTGTGTGTGTGTGTGTGTGTGTGTGTGTGTGAGAGAGAGAGAGAGAGAGAGAGAGAGAGAGAGAGAGAGAGAGAGAGATTGGCGATTGAACCTAAGAGTTCTCTACCACTGAGCTACACCTCCCATTCTTTTTGTTTTTTATTTTGAGACAGGGTCTCACTAGGTTGCCCAGGCCTCAAATTTGTGATCCTCCTGCCTCAGTCTCCTGATTAACTAGGATTTTAGGCGTGCACCACCATGCCGGACAGTCTATGATTTTTCTACAACTCTACAAACCTAATAAAAATCTGAGATAATGTGTGCATCAGAAGAGACCAAAAGTCAATCTTCTAATCACCAGATCTGGTGAAATACTTCCTTTCAGTGACCTTTTCTTAAAACTAATTGTTGCCGATGTAGCTAACAGACTTAAAGTCTAGTACTATCAGGAGTTATTTTGATAATTACAACAAAGAGAAAAAAAGACTCCTTTGGCTCATAGCAAGCCAATTCCATTTAATATCAATATACTTTTAGCAGATTTAATATATTCACAAATTGACTTACAAATTAGCAGATGTGACACATACTCTTAAAACAATTTTTGACAACTGGCTTCTCCTCCTCACTACACATCTGTTTCCACAGTTTTTTAAAAAGTTTTTTTTTTTTTTTTTTG
Organism: Ictidomys tridecemlineatus; assembly: GCF_052094955.1. Taxonomy (NCBI): domain Eukaryota; kingdom Metazoa; phylum Chordata; class Mammalia; order Rodentia; family Sciuridae; genus Ictidomys; species Ictidomys tridecemlineatus. The sequence continues at coordinate 57,545,746 of NC_135483.1, forward strand.
TGATGCTGGGTATGGAATCCAGGGCCTTGCTCATGCTAGGCAAGTGCTCTACCATTGAGCTACACCCCCACCCCCATCTTTTTTTGTTGTTTTTCTATTAGTACCAGGGATTGAACCCCAGGGATCCTTAACTACTGAGCCACATTTCCAGGCTTTTTAAATAATTTATTTAGAAACAGGATTTTACTGAGTTGCTTGGGGCTTCACTGGGTTGCAGAGGCTGGCTTTGAACTCCTGATCTTCTTGCCTCAACCTCCTGAGTCGCTGGGATTCCAGGTATGAGCCACCACACTGAGCTCCCAACCCCATCTTAATCATTTCTAAGGGCACAATTCAGCGGCATTCAGTATGTTCACATCTACAGACTTGAGTTCTCTTGGTGTTTTGTTTTGGACTGATTTCTTTTTTCTTTTTTCACCTTTTTTTCTTCTTGGCTTTGCTCCTACAACTGTAATAATTGATCATAAATAAATAAATAAATAAATAAATAAATAAATAAATCTGAAGCTTGGTACAAAAGGGAAAAAAAGAGTGATCCTCCTGGCACTTGTGACAGAATATCTCATGACAATCTTACTGAGTAGGTGAGCTCCTGAGACCTTGGGCTTGTTTTCCAGGGCTGTAGCCAGAGGGCAGCCTCCTGTGGGTTGGGCTGGAGGGCGGGGCAGTGGTGGGGAGGAGGGATGGTACTAGCCTCCAACAGTGAAAGTGGGAGGTTTTTAGTCTCTAAGGCCAGGTCTTCCTCAACCTCTTGGAGGCCAAGCAGACCTGTTTATGCCCTGGAATCTTTCTATTGCCAAACTCTGACAGACTTTGGGGTTCCATAAATGAAGAAGACAGAAGCGGACTATTTTGTGATGGGTCAGAGGATTCACCCAAATCACCCCTAGCTTCAGGAAGGAGTCTAGTTGTCACAACTTCAATATCAATGGAAACTGGACTTGGGGACAAGGTTCCCTATGTACCAGGGAATGTAGGGACTCTGGTATTGCTTATGTGGGCTGGATAGGACTGATGGCAGAATGTGTCAAGCCCGTGTCTTCGGGATACCCCCGGTAACAAGCAAGGAACAAAAGGAAAATGATACATTGCAGTGAAAGTCATACTTATTCTAGTAATTTTTGTTATAATTTGGCAAAATCAGGGAGAAGTCTAGTCTTGAATTCTTAAGTGGATGTTGTGGATGACTTTGAGGGGATATTTTCATTTGAGCACACAGTTTCTACTTGTGGAGACATGAAGCAAATCCACTCAACCACTGAGCCTGCTACGTGAAGCCATTACAGTGGACATTGAAAGGTGAGTAGGATATGGCTCTTGCTTTTGAGGATTTTATACCCTGGTGTGGATGCATGGGATGATATAAATGTAAATTCATATAAATGCGCAGCACTGATTTTCTTTAAGACTTCACTTCTGGTTTGGAGGGTAGATTAAGTCAGGAGGTAAAACACAATGACAAGGAAATCTATTAGGAAAATTATAATTAATGAATTTCTTTCAATATACATAGATCTTGCATGTTCTAAGTCCTAAGTTAGCCACTAAAAATCTAAGAAAAATAACCACAGTCCCCATCCTGGAAGGCCTGACACTCGAGAGGGAAGACAGAGAGCCATTGTCACTGTGGTTTGAGAGGAGGTATCAGGTCACCTATGTCTCTGCACCTCTTTCTTGGGTGGGATTTCCAGGACCACTTGGAACTTATCAGGGAAGTCATTGAAGGATCCAGAGCCACAGACCTGCAGTGCTGTGTAAGGGAGGCAAAGGAGGGTAAGAGGGAAGAAGGAAGGGTAGCACAAAAAATGGAAGGGGTAGGAAGATGATTCCCCAAGAATCTGCGCCAAGACCACTCTGCCATGGCTGAACTTCTCTAGACAGAGTAGTTAATTTAAAATGCAATTCTCTAAGTGGCCTGAGAATGTCTGCCAACTCAATTGTTGAACTCATCCATTCCATCCTATTTCTTTGCAGGTTCATCACAGCTTGTCCATGACCTGGGAAGGTCAGTAGGGTGTGGCCATGGCCTGACATGATTTTCAGTCCCTCTTAAGATCTATCCAAAGCATCAGGGTAGCCATAGTGAAACAGAATGGAGCCCTAGATGGCTGGCTAGTGGCCAAGTGCCACATCTGTTGCTTCCAGAAGCAGCTGGGGATGTGAAATGTCAAGAGCATCTTCAGCCAGCATGACTGAGTCAGCTCAAGCTGCTGTAACAAATCGTCATAGCTGGAGGCTTAAACACCAGGCATTTCTTACAGTTCTGGAGGCTTGGAAGTCCAAGATGAAGGTGCCAGATGGCTTGGTATCTGGTGAAAACCTGCTTCCTGGTTTGTAGATGGTTGCGTTCTTTCTCAGAGTAAGAACATGGAGAGTGTGACATTTCCACAGGGGAAGCAGGGAGAGAGGGAGAGAGAGAGAGAGAGGGAGGGAGGAAGCGGGGAGAGGGATTCTTTGTCTCCTCCTCTTTCTGGCTCATCTAGAAAGACTGCCCTCATGACTTGTTTATTCCCAAAGGCCACACCTCCTGATACCACCACCCTGGAGAGTAGGTGTACCCCAAAAGTTCATATGTTGGAAACTTAATTTTCAAATTCTTATGTTAATGGCATTTACAGCTGAAGCTTTGAGAAGGTAATTAGGATTAAATAAGGTCATGAGGGTCGAGTCTCCATGGTAGCACTAGTGGCATTACAAGAAGAGAGATCTGAGCTAGCAGCTGGCTTTGTCTGGCCAAGTGATGCCTCCACCATGTTCTGATGCAGCAGGAAGACCCTCACTACATGCTAAGACCATGCTGGCTCCATGTTCTTGGGTCTCCCAAATCTCCAGAATCATGAGCCTAACTTCTATTCCTTAGAAGTTATCTGGTCTCAGGTATTTTGTTGTACCAACAGAATATTAACTAAGATAGAAGGCATATGAATTGGGGGGCTTCCCATTCAACCCATAGCATGGCAAGATGGAGTTTTGAAATTCATGTTAGAATACAGGTTAACCATGTGGGCTCCAACGCTGGGCTGTCTGGGGTCAAATTCCCACTCTGAAAGTTGCTAGCTGGTTAACTGTGGCCAGTTTTATGTCTTTAATTATCATCTGGAATATGAAGATGTAAAAAATAACAACAAAAAATAAAAAATTATCACAATGATGATGATGATGATAATAAAATAATAATCACCCATTTCTCAGGCATGCTGGGAAACTTCCGTTAAATAAGGCATGTAAAGCTCTTCACATGGTGTTTAGTTATGTTATTATAACCTTTCAGGTTCCCACCTCACCTTTCAGGAATGGAGCTAAAGCCTTGGAGTGTCAGGGGCAGTTGTGGCAAACAGAAAACCACATGAATAGCACCGTAACTCTAGAAGGGCTGATGGGCCACTTTCCCTCAGTTGAGTGCGATACAATTACCAATCTTGGTTTTCTTTTCCATCTTAGCAGAAAGGCTATAATTTAAATAAGATGAAAGGAGGCTTGCAGGCTCCTGATAACAAAGAACATTACAGGTTGCCCTTGAGAATCTACAGCTTCTACCACCGTTGGAAAGAATCCAGGTTGAGGAATCTGCGGTGAAGGGACGACACCTGTGCACTCCCTTGAAGGAGAGGGGAGGGGAGCATACCAGCCTCCTCCTTCCATTAGAGTGGAGGTGGTATGCTGGTGTTTAAAAAGACTTTTATGAGCATTCCTGAGCTGTCTTCCACTAGGGTGGCCGCTCTGATTTCTTAAATCACCTGATAATGCACAGTTTCAACTCAAGGAAAAATGGTTACATCAACTAGCTCAGTTTTTGGAAGAGAATAAAAAAAAAAAGAAACTTATATTGGAGTTCAATGAGAATATTCATATACTTTTCTTTCTTTTCTTTTCTTTTTTTCTTTTCGTAGTTGTAGATGGATACAATACCTTTATTTTATTTATCTTTACAAAGTGCTGAGGATTGAACCCAGGGCCTCACACATGCTAGGCAAGCGCTCTACCACAGAGCTACAACTCCAGCCCAAATAAAATTTTACACATGTCTCTGCCTTTACCTTTCACTTTTCAAGGAGAGGATGCCAATATGTAACTCTTGTACTTAGTATTTTGGTTCAGAATTTAGGACTCCCTCAGGCACCCATACCCCTCTTCTGCCAGCCCTATAATGGATTTCTCCTCCCTTCCAGTGCTGTTTTCTTCATTCCCAGTCCTACTACCCTTGGTTAAGAATGTGGAGGAAAGATGTGAGTATATTCACTTGGAAACCTTCTGTCTGCAAGTGGCTTACCACATGTTGCCACCATCTTGAAAACAGCAGTGCTCATGGACTCCCTGCATTGTCAGGAGGTAGGGCCAGAAGTCTGAGAATAGTAAATGAAGAGAGGTGTCAGGCTGCTAAGGGACACTGTGGCACATCTCCATGGAGACCTGTGAAGTGAAGACAGGTCCAAAGCTGTTCATACTTAGAGGATGCATGGCTTAGAAACCACCACTGTCACATACCAATCTGTCAGCCACAGGGCTGAACAGTTAACACACATCATTCCATTTATTCCTCACTACAAGCCCAACAAGTTGGAAATTACCATTATCATGTGAACACTGTTTTTTGATGAGCTTCAGAGTAGTGATGTGATTTTCTTGAGGTCTCTTAGCTAGTTGAAGCAGCACTGGGGTTTTGACCAAGTCTGTCTTATGCCAAAGCCTGTGTTCTGCATCATACTGGGACTGGTACCCCTACATAGTTGTAGCATGTTTATGACCTAGAATGAATTGGACTGCTATAGTGTCTCGCCTCTATACATTAAATCATCTTCACTATTTGTTTACAAAGGAGAATATATACAGAATCTGACTTTGAGGGTGAGAGAGATGCATTTGGATATAATCATGTCTCAAGGTGTTTTCAGATTCCTCAAAGATAATGGTTTGGAGATCCAACACATGTATGGAGACAAACAAGACCCAACTCCTCCAGGTGAGTTTGGGCATGAGGGTTTCATTTGGCTTATGAGATGTGGCAGATAAATCCCAATATTTTTAGTGAATCCTGAGTGCTATTTCCTCCAGGAGTACCAAAGTCGCAAGCCCCACGGTGGGGCAGGACAGGGGCCCCCTAATTATTGCTGATTTACTGCCTTCGAGAACATGATTTTCCACTGGTCGTGTTACAGGAACACCATGGGATAGACACTAGGCTACAAACAAATGCAGAAATGAGTCTTCCCTTTGGCTCTTTTGGAAAGACAGACACATAAGCAATCAGTTGTGATTTTGAGGACCACGTGCAAAAGTGAAGTGCATGATTCTGTGTGAGCACAGCAGTCAGACGGCTTAGTCCTGTTTGTGAATTCTAGAAGGTTCTCAACATTTGGCCGAGGCTGTGCTAAACAGAAAAGAGTGAGGAAGGTCAGTCAAGTCAAGGAAGCATTGTGTTGGCTGGCTTGGAGGAATGAGCATGGATGTCAGTAAGGAGGATAGTGAGAAATTGTGAGCATGAAGTTGCATGTGGGGAGTTGAGGAAGGGGCAGGGGTGGCAAATACCATTTATGAGAGACACAGAAAATCTCTCCCTCTTTTTTTTTTTTAAATGCTGATTTTTTTTTTTTTTTTTTTTTTAGTTTTAGGTGATGCATTATATTTTATTTTTATGTGGTGCTAAGGATCAAACCCACTGCCTCCTGCACACTAGGCAAGCACTCTACCACTTGAGCCACAACCCCAGCCCCTTCGTCCTCTTTTAAGCCCAGCTTTATAACAATGAAAGTAAGAAAGAAAACAATGCAGTGTAATTTTCATGACTACTCTTTTTATAAAAAGGTTTATGTTTCCAAGGGGGGAATAGTGGTGGTACACACCTGTAATCCCAGTAACTCAGGAGGCTGAAGCAGGAGAATCACAAGTTTGAGGCCAGCCTCAGCAAGTTAGTGAGACCCTGTCCAAACAAACAAACAAACAAACAAACAAATAAATAAGTAAATAAATAAATAAATAAATAAATAAATAAATAAATAGAGCTAGGGACGTATCTGAGAGTTAGAGTACCCCTGGGTTCAGTCCTTAGTCTGCAAAACAAAAACAACAAAAAGGTTTGTACTTCCAAATATTCAAGAGTATGATAATTCCTTTGGGTCATGGCCAATTTGAACCCCTGACTTCCCCATTCGAGTAGAACGTTAGAGAGTAAAACTCCTGTATGGTGTGGTGGTGCACGCTTGTAGTACCTGAGGCTCGGGAGGCTGAGGCAGGAGGATGGCAAGTTCAAAGCCAGCCTCAGCAAAAGCGAGGAGCTAAGCAACTCAGTGAGACCCTGTCTCTAAATAAAGTACAAAATAGGGCTAGGGATGTGGCTCAGTGGTCAAGTGCCCCTGAGTTTAATCCCCAGTACCCCCACCACAAAAAGAACAATGAATTAATAATTCATAGGGCTTCCAAATCATTCCAGTCTTTATATCTACCACCCAGTTAGTGGTGATGCTTAAGCAAGTTAGACCCAATCATGGAAAAGAGACTTTGAGAATGCTCTTTGAAATCATATTAAGGCAGTCAAAAACTCTCTGGGGGGTGGGGGGAGGAGAGAGATATAAAGGTCCACAAATGCTCAGTGTGGAAATTCTCTGGTGGAAAAACATGGGTCCACAGATGTTGAACCCACCAGGATATCTTCTCAGATGTTCTAGGGATTTGGCTACTTTGATCTCAGGTTTGCATCTCTGAGCCTCTCTCAGAGGACACATTCTGTGCATCCCTGGCTCCTGATCCACTCAGGAGGGTCCCAGAGAGTAAGGAACCAGAAACTGTGACACTGTTGCAATACAACCCTTCTCCTTTAGTGGTCACCAAGAGAAGTAGAACACAATAACTGTAATAGGAGGGTTTAATTGTAAATGATAAGAGGAGAAAACGAAAAATAAATATAAAAACATACTTTAAATTCCTAGGACTGAAAAAAAACTAGCAGCAACTCTCCACTTTGACGCCTGTGGATGTGTGAATGGAGTCTACACAGCCCAGGGAATCACAGGGCCGTTCATTCTTTGGGAAAAGGAATTTGCGATTAGCATATCCATGTGTGTTCTCAACCATTTTGCGGATTTTATTTTTCAATGCCCCTCTTTCATGTTCTTGCGTTTTTCTGGGACAAGGCCTCTCCATCATATAGGATTACACATGGCCAAATTCATTTTCCATTGGATGACAAACCACACTTGAATTTGTCAGGTTGAAAGGTCAGGGCCCTTCTCTTGTTAGTCAGTCAGCCTCCCTCAAAGTGTCTCAGTCATGAGAACATGTTGGAATCCCCAGGCACTCTGTGCCTCTGAGGCTCAGCCCCTCATGGACACTGAACTCTGCACCGACTTGGATTCCTAAGGACTGACTCCATCCTGAGGACGGGCACAGCAGGGGACCCACAAAGGAAACTGCACGGTGCTTGTCATTGTGAGGCAGGTGATAGTCAATGATAACCCAGAATTTTTTTAAAAAAGGTCTATTTGCTGAACCCTACATGAGAGATATTTTTCCCAGCGCACTACCATATGAGAATAAGCCCCTTCATAAAAGATGTGTCCAGAATTGTTAGGAGGTGAACAAAAACATAGTTCTATACTTCTAAAACAGCAACACAGAATTGAAGAGTTGCCAACTGTAAAATGGATGAAGGATGTTTCTAATCCAAGCAGCTGTAAGTCCACCAGCTCTTAACATGCCTGTACCTGGTGGAGAAGGTTTTCTTATGCTAAGTTTACATTAATTTGGCTAGAAGAGACTGGCCAACCCCAAGGTACTTGGATCTCCTGTGAGTTCCTCTGTTTACCTCTCTGTGTGTGCTATAGATAAATGTCATGCTATCCATATACAGAAGCATCTGAGGAAAACCACATCGTTTCAGATTCTGCTAACTAAATTTGGTGCTGTTCACACTAGTAGTGATTAGAATTTAATTTGGTACTGTTTGTAATAAAATTAGTCTTCATAAATCTTTTATAATATAAAGGAGATTTTAATAAAATGCTCAGGAAATATATTTTTTTTCCAGTACTTACAAACCCTAGGTCACAGGAAAACAACCAAGAGGCTAATTCAAATTGTTTTTGCCTAATCATTAAAGAAGATCCTTTCAAGTCTTTACTAGGCTATATTAAGATCTGATTCTTCAGCTAAATAATTATTTATCCCTTTCTTCCTCAGCCTATGTCACGGAGCGCCCTGGAAAAGTTCTTGGAAACAGCTGTTGGTAATTATGTTGAAAATTATGATAATTAGTCATCATGTGTATTTTAGTTACTTAATGTATATTAAAGTAATAAATCTAATAAAATGCTACAATTCAGACTTTTCCTTTTCATTAAGTATTTAGTAATAACTGTCTTTACTAAACTGTCATTTTAGTGGGATGCTAAATACTTTATATCCAGCATCTTGTTCAATTTTTCACCATCCTAATGAGGAAAGTATAAATAAGATATTGACATTACAGATGAGATTTGGGAAGACTAGATAACTTGTCCTAACCTATATAGCCTGCAAGTGATGGAGCTCAAACCCAAATCCTCTTGATTCCAAAGCCAGGCTCCTGAACCCTGTGATGAACTGTATTCATGGTATGGAAAACGGTCCCCGGAGTGCCTGGGTAAGATTTTTGCTGTTTCCATGCTCCACACCATCTGGCCTCCGTGAAGTCACTCTGCATACACTTGTCCTGCCCTCGTGGGCACTTTTATTTGTAGGGTTTTTTGTTTGTTTGTTTTTGGCAGCAGACATTGACAGGGGTGCTTAACCACTGGGCCACATCCCCAGCCTTTTTTTTTTTTTTTTTTTTTGAGACAGGGTATTGCAAAGTTGCTTAGGGCCTTACTAAATTGCTGAGGCTGGCTTTGAACTCTTGATCCTCCTGCCTCAACCTCCCAAGTTGCTGGGATTGTAGATGTGTGCCACCTAGCTTGCCTTGTGGGCACTTTTGAATGATTGAAAAGTTGTAGTTAGAGATCAAATGAAAGATAACACCCATAACTGGAGGGAATTGCAAGCAACTTTGTGAATAAGATTTTTGATTTAGCTGAAGGATGATCTTTTTATTTTATTTACTTTTATAGAGTGCTGAGGATTGAACCCAGTGCCTCACACATGCTAGGCAAGTGCTACCACTGAGCCACAAACTCAGCCCCCTGAAGGATGACCTTGTGTGAAACGAAACTCCAGATTCTACTTCCTTTTGTTGGAATGTAGAAATACTGACTGAAAAACTTAGAACCTGTTACATATACTTTTGAAGAAGGCAGAGGACACTGATTAAAAAGATGATTAATGTTGAAAAAAGAAGTATAAATAACATTTACATTTCAAAAAATGTACACTTTAGTTCTTTCTAAAGAGGTTTCAGATGATGAATCCTAATGATTGCATTTTAATTGAATTGAGTCTGTTCTCTGGTCTTTAGGCCTAACCTATACATAAAGATGTATAATGCCACATTTTGCTTTTCAAATTAGAGTAAAAAATGCCAGTGGGTCACTCAGTCTGCTGCATGTGTGGTGAGGAACATCCTTTAGGAGATTAGAGAGTCTGTAGCTCCCAAGGCAGATTCACAGTCAAGGGCAGAGCCCTCAAGTCCCAAGTTCTCTTTTAAGAATCTTTCATACGTCTGTTATCCGTGTGAGGAGGTACAATATGTGGACTGTGAATCAGAGTTGGATTTGACTCCTGGCTTTTCCCCCTAGTAACTCCATGTTATGGGTTGATTGCTGTCTCCTCCAAATTCACTTGTTGCATTCTGAGGTCTCATCTGGAAGGAGGGTCATTGCAGATGTGATTAGTGAAGATGAGGTCATACTGGAGTAGGCTGGAACCTTAACCCAAGATAGCTGCTGTCTTTTAAAAAAAGGGGGAAATCTGGACACACACACACACACACACACACACACACGAAGAACCATGTGAAGATGAAGACAGAGATCAGGGTTGCCAAGGTCTCGGCTTGGCACCAGAATCACGAGCCACCACACACCTTCGTAGGTTCAAACAGCAATTCTTTATTCCCGCTCTCACACCGCCTCCACACAGGTCCAGGGGCAATCACGTTCTGCCGTCTCCCGCACAATTCACCTACTCCACGAGGCTATCTCCAAATCTCATTTTAATCTCACGAGAACTCAACGGGAACAAGCAGCAGGACCCTAATCCCAGCAATAATCTTCAATCTCTAACTTCCCTAAAACCCATCATCTTAAACTGGCAACGCCTTAAACTCAAGGAGCCGGTTACTTCCTCAAACCTGATCAGCTCTAAACCCGGATCCGCCTTGGTCCTTGAGCAAGGTCACCTTATTAAAGCATGCATGCAATGTTCCATCAAATGTCCTCTAAGCAGCATGGGGTACGCTTGGCAAGGAAATTTTGATGCGTCATTCCTACTTGGTAATGGCCCTCAGCACAGGGTTGTGCTTCTAGGAGTCAAGGAATACCTAACATTGCCAGTGAGTCATCAATAGGGAAGAGGCAGGGAACAGATGCTCTTTCACAGAGCTCTGAAGGAGCTAACACTTTGGTCTAGGACTCCTGGCCTTGGAACTCTGAGAGGGTACATTTCTGTTGTTTCAGCGCTCAGTTTGTGGTGCTTTGTTAGGGCAGCTTCAGCAGACTAAGGCACTGTGTGATTCTGAACTAGTTCCTCAACCTCAGTAACCTGCGGTTTCCTCTTCTATAAAATGATAATGCTGTACCCCATCAGGTTACAGAGAGTTACTTACCAATTGTGTTAGAATGGTTTCTTGTTTGTTATACACTCCTTATTTATTGCAGGCTCAGAGGATAGTGACCCCAGCTCTTGTCCTTTGTTTGTTCCCAATGGCTACACAGATGTTCCATTAATATTTGTCAAATGATGGAGCAAGCCGTTTAGTTACATTAGGAAATGTATACAGTATGATAGCACAAAGTGAATACTTATTTTATATCAGGCATAAAATTTAACCTTCTTAATCTCTTTTTTTTTTCAATAATCCTCCCAACAAGTAAATTCTGTTTTATTGAGAAAGAAACAAAGAAAAAGAGATTAAGTTATTTATCAAGAGTGACATTACCATCAAGCTAGACTTAGAACCCAGTCAACCAGGTTGTCTGAACCTGGAGTCCCATATGTTAACAACTCTACTATCTTTTAGGGGCTGCTGTGTGTGCTCTGTAAATGTTGTCTCTCTCCTCTTTACTTTCTTCCACAATTATTTATTAGCCCATGTGATGGCTTCGGGGTGTGTGTGAACTTGGCTGGACTGAAAGACCATCCCCAGAATTCCTTCTCTAGCATGTTATTAGAAGGGCTCCAGAAGCTATTGTCTCAAGAGAGTCAGAAGATAGAAAGGGAGCAGCGGCCTTTTATACACCAACATACACACATACTCTCTCCCATTTGTTCAGCCAAACATATCCAGGGGTTTCTCCCAAGAGATTTTGAAGGTGTAAGTAAAGCATCCAATCAGTTAACTTTATGTTGGGAGAGTATTCCTGACCTGATCTTTTGAAAAACCTCTAAGAATTTAGGCCAGCCCAATGTGGTGGCACATGCCTATAATCCCAGCAGCTCAGGAGGCTGAGGCAGGAGGGCAATGAATTCAAAGCCCTAAGCAGCTTAGCCCTAAGCAACTTTGTGAGACCCTGTCTCAAAATAAAAAATAAAAAAGGGCTGGGGATGCCGCTCAGTGGTTAAGCACCCCTGGGTCCAATCCCCGGTACAAAAAAAAGTTAAGGTCATCCCTGGAAAGAGAGGGGCATGTGGGAAGATTACTTTCTACCTGTTCTAGCTCCTGTCCATGGGGTTCCAGCCTGCTTCTGGGCTTCCCTTCCTGATGTCCTTCCTTATGAGACTTTGGATTTGCTTAGCCAGCCGCTATTGTATGAATGTTGGTGTCTTTCCCAAATTCGTGTTGAAATCCTACCGCCCAAGATGATGGTATGAGGAGTAGGGCCTTCGGAGACAGTTAGGTCTTGAAGTAGGTAGGTACTCTTGGATGGGATTAGCATTCTTATAAGTGAGAGACTCCTGAAAAGCGAGCTCCTCTCTCCTCCCATTTAGGAGACTTCAAAAAAGAGAACTAGAAAGTGGGCCTTCTCCAGGCACCAAATCTGCTGGCACCCTGACCTTGGACTTGTGACCTACATAAGGTAATAAGTAAATTTCTGTTGTTTATGAGCCACTCAGTCTGTGATATTTGACTGTAGCAGTCTGAGTGGACCAAGACACCGGCTTCACTTTGTGTAAGTCAGTTCCTTGGTTCTGTTTCTGTGATTGAACTGACGGATACAGCCCATTTTGAACTTGTTCATAAGCTTGGCTATTATGACAGTTCTGATTAATTGCTTTTTATTTGCTTTTATATTACTTCTTACAAGTATGCAAAGGATTAATGTCACTCATTAGGATTCAGGGATTGAGGACAAAGTTCTTAGTCAAAGGAGCATCTGGAAAAATTGCTCTACACTTGTGTCTCAAATTATAAATTTGTTTTGTTGTTGCATCAAGTTGCAATGGAGGGAATTTAATTTTTTAAAAAAGTTTATTTTATTTATTTAATATTTATTTGTTTGTTTATTTGGGGATATAAATAAACAGCCCTTTTGAATTTTTATTTTGAGACAGGGTCTTGCTAAGTTGTTGGCCTTGAACTTGCGATTCTCCTGCCTCAGCCTCCCAAGTTGAAATTAAAGAATTTTAAACACTTATATGATATATATCATGCATATATGATTTGGTGATTATCTCTTGTCATGACAATCTCCAGCACTAAATGTGTGAACAGATGTAGACCATGATCTTAGCAACAGTAACTATGTATTTTTATTTGGTTACTGATGTTCACCTCAGTTTTGTTCAGTATCACTTATGAAGTGCCTGTTCTAAGTCCACTACTGAGTTGGGGCCATGATTTGAGACAAATCCTTAATAACATAAATCTGTAAAATTGGAAGGAATTTTAACTGGCATCTTGCCTGATTCTTTGGCTTTGTATATCAGGAAACTAATTCAATCAGCGATTTTCTCAAGGTCATGCAATTATAGAACTGAATCTAAAAATCCAAGTTGTCTGATTCATAATGCCATTTTTTTTTTAAATATTTATTTTTTAGTTCTCGGCGGACACAACATCTTTGTTGGTATGTGGTGCTGAGGATCGAACCCGGATCGCACGCATACCAGGCGAGCGCGCTACCGCTTGAGCCACATCCCCAGCCCATAGTGCCATTTTTTTGTTATGCTCTTTCTGTTATTAATTTTTAAAACAATCTTTTGGACATTGATAACTTCACTAGATATGATAAAGTCTTTTTTGTTTTTAGATCATCTCATTCTGTATACTCTTATGCTCAAATTCGGGACCCCGAAAAGACCACCAGAGACCAAGATATAAGCAGCAAAGAGGTGTTTATTTCAAGCTAGCTCAGTCCTCTGTGTATACAGCAACTGGTGATGCAGAGAGGCCCCCAGCCCAGGGTTTGCAGCAGTTTTATACACTCTTTGGGGAAGGCAGGGACTTCACATACATCATAGCATTTCTTAGCAAATCATTACACACCGCAGGAAAAATCAAACAACTCAACATTGATTAGCACATTCACTGACAAGTTGGGTAGGGGTGATTGGTTAGTACAAGAGGGGGATTCTTTTGAACTGATTGGTTTAAGCCAAGAAGGGAGTATGCACTGAACTACATGGTTTCCCAATATGTTATCAACCACCATAAACTACTGGGAGGGTCATCAGGCATTCTAGGTATTTTCCCTATCTCTTGATATGGTTGCTAGGGGATTGCTATGGATCCTCACCTAGCCTGACTGAGTCAGGAACACCTGGCTCAGCAGATCTCTCCTGTTATTTGTAGATAAACAACTCAGCAGGGTGGGCATGTGCCTAGGAGTCCTCTGTGGGTCTTTCCAAGGACAAGGGTCATGCCCCCTTCCTTGGACAGGCTTTGCTCTGAAGTAGAGGCTGGTTTGTCAATATTAATCAAGAATTTATAAATGCTTACTAGAAATGAAATTGACTTGCTGTTGCTCTGTTGTCTAATCAGTGCCTATATCATAAAGTGTAGCAAAAATTCAGATGAGTCACAATCATATCTTACAACAGTGGCACATTTGTAATCAATATATTGTAACATTAGGATTAAGTTTGCGATAAATCAAAGACAAAAAGAAAAGTACTGGACTTTCAGTATCCCTGGGCAATACTCCCTTGGTTTATCTTTGGAGCATTTGTTTGCTTATTATTGATGTTTGAGAATTATTTATACATTCTATATACAATTCCTCTATCAGATCTGTGTTTTTTCCGACTCTATGGCTTAACTTCTAATTTAATCATCAGCATTCTGAGGAACAGAAAATTTTAATTACTGCATTATAATTATTATATAATAGTGGGATTCATATGCACGTAGTGTGAAAGTGAGGAACCAGGAGAGGGGCCAGCAAGAAATGAAAGATGGAGACCAGGCAGAGAAACACACTAGAGTTTATTTGTCAGAGGTGACAAACAAAGGCCATCTCTTCACAGAGGGAGAGAGGCAGAACAGGCTTGGGGTTCGGAACTTTTATGGGGCAGGGTCCTTTGTGGGCGGTTAAGGGTGGGGGTGGTATGAGGGAGTGGTGAGCCTGTCTCAGAAATGCCTTTGGGCGGGAAAGCAAAAGTTTTCTTAAAATGGTGGCTGTCCAGTTGCTAAGCGAGGATCTTACCTAGTGTAATTTGATCCATCTCATCCTCTAGTACCTTCCCATTCCCTCCTTCCTATCTCCCCTAATCTTCTTGCTGTACTCTACTGATCTCCCTTCTATTATAACTATTATTATTTTAATTGGTACACTATAATTTATATATATGATCATTGTATATTTACATGGACCAAGAAAAATTTGGTAGATTTCATTCCTTCATATTTCTCCATCCCCTCCCCTTCTCCCTCCTTCTTAATCTCTGTCCCCTGTCTTTTTTTTTTTTTGATTTTTTTTTTTAGCATCAGGAATTGAAACCAGATGCACTTAACCACTGAGCCACATCCCATACCCTTTTTATTTTTTATTGTAAGACAGTGCCTCACTAAGTTGCTGAAGCTGGCCTTGAACTTGCAATCCTCCTGCCTCAGCCTTCCAAGTCACTGGGTCCCCTTTAATTTTGATGAAGTAAAAAAAAAAAAAAAAGTCTTTTATGAGTTAAACTTTTCAAAGAAAAGTTATTAAACTTATCAAAGAAATCTGCTTAGTCCAAGATTGCAAAAATATTTTGTTTTCTTCTAGAAGTTTGTTTTTGATTTATAATTTTTTTTTTTTTTTTTTTTTGCTTTGCTAGCAAAGGAGAAACACAGGGGACTCCTGTTCCAAAGCTATGGTTCTTCCCATAAGCAGGAACAGGGGGCTTTTAAAGAGGTAATTCAAAGGCACCTTCCACAGTTGTTGTAATTCACTTGTTAATTCAGGAGATTGTTATTTCTGAGACTTCTGGTACCATCCCCAAAGTCTGGATTACTTCATTCCTATGGGGGGTGTGTACTCAAGGACAGATAAATCTGCCTAAAATGGGGAGGGAAAAGTAATCCTGTTTCCCCTGAGATTAGGGAGGGAGAGAGATTAGGGAGGAGCAGGGAGAGAGGAAGAGAAAGAAATAAGTCCATTTTAAAAATAAGTTACAGTAGCAGAGCAGCAAGGGCTACATTCAGAGCATAAAGTGGACACTGTGACATTTCCCCACTGTTAATCTCTACATTCCATTTCTATGGAAAAATGAATGACGACACTTCTAAGCTCCTTCCTGCTGAAAGGGGGTGAAGTTGGGGGAAGTAACCCAAAGTCCTTGTTCTCTATCAAGTGGGGGCATGGACAGTTAAGGACATTCGGCATCTGAGCAGTCCAGAGGTCCACAGTGGCAGATGCCAGGTTACTGGACAAGGCATACTTAGGGCAGGGATCATATTAAGATAAAAATAAACAAGACAGTAAAGCATTATTTTTTTTCACAATTAACACAAAAGCAACTATTATTTAAGCCAGTCTCTGAAAACCATGAAGACAGTAACTCATAATCATATTAGTGAAAACAGAACACATTTATCAGTATAGGAAGTTAAGAAAATTTGTAAATCTATCAGATCAGGCTCAAATTAACTCAGGACAAACTTGTGATTCTTGATTCCTTTGTGATAATTTATGATTCATCTTGTATTAATTTTTGTATATAATGTAAATTATAATTTTTTTGTTTTACATATGGTTATCCAGTAGTTCTAGACTCATTTGTTGAAAAGACCATCTTTTCTTAGTTGAATTGCCTTTGCTCTTTGCCTATTATTGAATCTTGTATTAGTGTTCTTGATCAAGTTGTCTATGTTAACATTTACACCATACTCTCTTTATTACTGTCGGCTTACAAAAAGTCTTGAAGTCAGGTAGTGTTAGTTCTCTAACTTCATTTTTCTTCATTCAAAATTGTTTTGGCTATTCTTTGAATTTCTGTAAGATTTTTAGAATCTTCTTGTCAATCTCTACTTTTAAAAAGCATACTGAGTTTCGAAGGGGATTGCATAGAGTCTACAGGAAAATCAGAAGGGGCTTGATACTAATGTTGAGTTTTCAATTCACAAAGCAATGTGCCTCTATTTGTTTTTATCTTTTTAACATAGTTTCCAGAATACAAATCTTACACATGTTGTGGCATGTTTATCCATAAGAATGTCATTTGGTACCATGTTTTAAATGGTTTTGCCATTTGTAGTTCAAATATCAGCTTATTCATTGCTAGAATATAGAAATTCAATTGTTTATTGCATATTGATCTTGTATCAATATTGTTAAACTTGCTTATTCATTCTAATAGTTTTTTTTTTCTTTTGTAATATAAGGTCCTTGCTTAGCATCTGGATGGCCATCTTAAGTGACAGCTGCCATTTTAAGGAGAAAGTTTCACTTTCCCACCCCAGGGCGGCATTTCTCTCTGAGAAAGGCTCACCACTCCCTCATACTAATCCAACCCTTACACACTCGCATTAGGACCCATCTGGCTCTGATTCCTGAACCTACCCCATAAAATTCCCAGAACTCAAGCCTGTTTTGCCTCTCTGTCTGCTATATAGAGACGGCCTTTATTTGTCAGCTCTGACCAATAAACTCTCGTGTAGATCTCTGCCTGGTCTCTGTCTTTCATTTCTCGCTTACCTGCCTCTTGTTCCTGGCTTTCCCTCAGCTTCTACCTCAGAGTAAAGCCTGAGTCCAAGGAAGGGGGCATGACCCTTGTCCTTGGAAAGACCCACAGAGCACTCCTAGGCACATACCCACCCTGCTGAGTTGTTTATCTACAAATAACAGGAGAGATCTGCTGAGCCAGATGTCCCTGACTCAGTCAGGCTAGGTGGGGACCCATAGCAACCCCCTAGCAACCATACCAAGAGATAGGGAAAATACCTAGGATGCCAGATGACCCTCCAGTAGTTTATGGTGGTTGATAACATGTTGGGAAACCATGTAGTTCAGCACATACTCACCTCATGGTTTAAACCAATCAGTTCAAATGAATCTCCCTCTGGTACTAATCAATTATCCTTACCCAACTTGTTCCCACCAGTGAATGTGCTAATCATGTTTTAGAGTTGTTTTATGATTTTCCTGCAGTGTGTAATGATTTGCTAAGAAATGCTATGATGTATGTGAAGTCCCTGCCTTCCCCAAAGAGTGTATAAAAGTGCTGCAAACCCTGGGCTCGGGGCCTCTTGTCATCAGTTGCTGTGTGTGAGCGGAGGACAAAGCTAGCTTACCATAAACACTTCTTTGCAGCTTACACCGATCTTGGTCTCTGGTGGTCTTTTGGGGGTCCCAAAAGTTGAACTAACCACCCGAACTAACCAATCACCCTTACCCGACTTGTTCCTGCCAATGCATGTGCTAATCAATGTTAAGAGTTGTTTGATTTTCCCTCCATGTGAAATAATTTGCTGTGTGATGTTGTGACGCATAGAGTATCATCCCCAAACCTTTAAATCCTCAATGAATTAAGGGTCAGGACTCACTTCCTGGGAGTGAAGCAGTTGTGAGTCCAGGCTTGTGCTTGTTATAAAGACTCTTGTGTGATTGCATCGGATTTGGCTCCTGGAGGTCTATTGGGGTCCCACGAATCTGGCATTTCACTTACAGGCATTTAATGTTGTATATTTTCCTCCAAGAACTTCTTTAACTTCATCCTTTAGATTTTGAAATTTTTCTTTTTCATCTTCTAAAAATATTTTCGATTATTTCTTGTAGATTCCTATTGTAACCAAAAATTATTTAGAAGGGTCTTGTTTAAAATACATAGTATTTGGAGAATTTTCTGATTACTTTTCTAGTTTTATCTATTGTGGTTAGAGAACAAGCTTTGATGTATTTCAATTTAAAAAAAATGTTAAGGCTTGTTTTATGACCAGAATATACCAGAAGATGGTCTATCTTGTTGAATATTTTATAAGCATGTTGAGTGAACATGTATTAAACAATTACTTTTAGAATGTCTAAACATCAATGAGTTCAGTGGTGTTGGTCACTATTGTTTTACTGATTTTCTAATTGTTCTATTGATTATTGAGAGAGGCTAACAGGTATACAAGACAGGGTTCAACATTACTAATCATCAGTGAAATGCAAATCAAAACCACAATGAGATAGCACTTCAGGCTTGTTAGAATACTTATTATCAAAAACAAAACAACAACAAAAACAAGAAAGAGGTGTTGACAAGGGTGTGGAGAAAAGTAGATCCTGGTATAATGTTGGTGCAAATGTACATTAGTACAAGCAAAATGGAAAACAATATAGCTATTACTAGAAAAACTAAAAATTACCACATCACCTGACACTCTCTCTGGTATATACCCAAAGGAATGAAAGCAGTGCCTCATAGAGCTATATGCACCACAGTGTTCATTGTAGCATCATTCACAATAGTCAAGATATGGAAACAAAGTTTCAATCAGTAAATGCATGGATAATAAAATTATGGCACACACACATATGCATACATACATGCAAATATTATTCAGCCTTGGAAAAGGAGATCCTGCCATCTGGGACAACATGGATGAATCCAGAGGACATTATACTATGTGAAATAAGCCTAGCACAGAAAGAAAAATTCTGAATGATCTCTCCTATATATGGGATTCAAAAGATGAATGAATAGAAACAGAGTAAAAAGCAAATTACCAGGGTGAGAGAAGGAGTAAGAAGGAAATGGGAACTAGTGAGTCAAAGGATACAAAGTGGTAGTTATGAATAAGTCTAAAGATATAATGTATAACACAGGGAGCTATAGTTAACAATGTTGCAGCGTATGCTGGAACTTGGCTAAGACAGACTTCAGGTGTTCTTAAGACACACACACACACACACACACACACACACACTATACTTAAAAGGGGGAGTTAAGATGTAAGCATATGGATATGTGAATTTGTTTGATTCTAGTAATGACCATTTCACTATGTATATCAAAACATACATCAGAAACATACACAAGAAAAACTAAAATTATTGAAGAGACATGTCAAAGTCTCCAATTAGAATTATACATTTGTGAATTGCTTATTTAAAAAAAACGTTTTTTATTTGTAGATGGACATGACACCTTTATTTTATTTATTTATATGTGGTGCTGAGGATCGAACCCAGTGCCTCACACATGCTAGGCAAGTGCTCTGCCACTGAGCTATAGCCCCAGCTCTTGTCAATTGTTTATTGTTCAATCAATTTATAGTTAATCTATTTTGAAGCTCTGTTAATTGCATGCACGTGCATGATTTTTTTAAATGAATTGACCACATATTCCATATTTATTATTGGTATATTATAGTTGCACATAATGGCGGGATTTGTTGTTACACATTTACACATGTACACACTGTAAAAATCTAATTTGGCCAATATTATTCCCCACTATTTTCCCTTTCTCTCCCTTTTGCCTTCTCCTCTTCCTTTCCTCTAATCTATTGATCTCTCTTCAATTTTCATGAGTTCCCCTTCCAACTTTCTTTTCCCTTTTCTTCTCTAGCATTCATATATGAGAGAAAAATATATAACTCTTGATTTTCTGTGTTTAGTTTACTTTGTTTAGGATGATGTCAAGTTACATCCTTTCCTGCAAATGACATGATTTCATTTTTCTTTATGACTGAATAAAACTCCATCACATGTATACACCACATTTCTTTATTCATTCATGTGTTGATGGACACCTAGACTTGTTCTACAGTTTTGCTATTGTGAATTGTGCTTCTGTAAACATGGGTATGCATGTATTGCTATAGTATTATGATTTTAATTCTTCAGGAGAAACATCAAGGAGTGGTATAGCTGGGTCATATGGTGGTTGAATTAGTCTTTTGAGGAAACTTTGTACTAATTTCTATAGTATTTGTATTAATTTACCATCCTACCAACAGTATAGAAGTGTTCCTTTTGCTCCACATCCTCTCCAGGATTTAATAGATGGTATTTTTTTCTTTTTTACAATAATTTTTATTAATGCATTACATTACACATAATATTGTGGTTTGTTTTGACATAATTCATTTTGACATACACTCAGGTTTGAATCCAGGGTTGCTTAACCACTGAGCCAAACCATACCATGCCAGACTTTTTTCTTTTCTCTTTTTTAAAAGCAGGATCTCACTAAATTGCTGAGGCTGGCCTTGAACTTGCAATTCTCCTACCTCGTCACTCTCTGGAGTCACTGGGATTATAGGCATGTATCATCATACCCTAATAAGAATTTTTTAAAATTAGTGCTTTATAGACATACATAAAGATGAAACTCACTGTGGTATATTCATATATGTATATAGGGTAATTTGATCAATTTCATTGTATAGTTCCTCCCATTTCCAGTCTCTCCCCTCCCCTCCATCCCTTTTCTCTGCCCCATTGATCTCTCTTCTATTTTCATGTAATCCCCCCTTTCCCCCTTATTTTGATCTAGCTTCTTCATAAGAGATGAAACATTCAATCCTTGGTTTTCTTTTTCTTTTTTTAAGAGAGAGTGAGACAGGAGAGAGAGAGAGAGAGAGAGAGAGAGAGAGAGAGAGAGAGAGAGAGAGAGAGAGAGAGAGAGAGAGAATTTTTAATATTTATTTTTAGTTCTCGGCGGACACAACATCTCTGTTGGTATGTGGTGCTGAGGCTCGAACCCGGGCCGCATGCATGCCAGGCGAGCGCGCTAGCGCTTGAGCCACATCCCCAGCCCCAATCCTTGATTTTCTAAGTCTGATTTAGTTTATTTAGCATGGTGATCTCCAGTTTCATCCATTTACCAGCCAATACCATAATTTCATCCTTTTCAATGAGTAGTACTCCATTGTATGTGTGTATGTATGTGTGTGTGTGTGTGTGTGTGTGTATATATATATATATATATATATATATATATATATTACATTTTCTTTATTATTTATCTGCTGACTGACACTTGGACTGGTCCCATAACTTGATTAATGTGAATTGGATTGCTATAAACATTGATGTGGCTGTATCCCTACAATATGCTGATTTTAGTTCTTTTGGATAAATACGGAGCAGCAAGATAGCTGGTTTACACGGTGGTTCCATTTTAGTTTTTTGAGGAATCTCCATACTGCTTTCCAGAATGGTTGTACTAATTCACAGTCCCACCAATTAAGTATGAGTGTACTTTTGCCTACACATCCCCACTAGCATTTATTATTGTTTATATTCTTGATGGTTGCCATTCTGACTGGAGTGAAATGAGATCCCAGTGTAGTTTTTTTTTTAAATTTATCTGTATCTTTCTTTTTTATACCTTTATTTTATTTATTTATTTTTATGTGGTGCTGGTGATCAAACCCAGTGCCTTGCACATGCTAGGTGAGTGCTCTGTGCTGAGCCACAACCCCAGTATAGTTCCAATTTGCCTTTTTCTAATTGTTAATTATGTTGAACATTTTTTTCATGTATTTGTTAGCCATTTATATTTCTTCTGTTGAGAAGTATCTGTTTAGTTCATTTTCCCATTTAATAATTATATTAGTTCATGTGGTTTTTATTGTTGTTGTTTTTGTTTGTTTTGGTGTTATGTTATTTTAGTTCTTTATATATTCTGAATATTAATCCTCTGTCAGGAAAGTAGCTAGTAAAAGTGTTGTCTCTCTCTCTCTCTCTCTCTCTCTCTCTCTCTCTCTATATATATATATATATATATATATATATATATATATATATATATATATATTTGAGATCAAACTCAGAGGGATACTTTACTATTGAGCTACATCCCCAGCCCTTTTTGGTTTTTGTTTTGAGACAGGGTCTCACTTAATTGCTTAGGGCCTCACTAAATTGCTAAGGCTGCCCTTGAACCTGTGATCCTCCTGCCTCAGCCTCCGGAGCTGTTAGGATGACAGACGTATGCCACCATTCCCAGCTCTCTTCACAGTCTTAATTTTTTTTTTTTCCTATGCAGAAGCTTTTTAATTTGATGCCATCCATTTATTAATTCTTTCCACTATTTCCTGAGCTTTAGGGGTCCTATTGAAAAGGGTTGACTGTGCCTGTGTCTCAGCGTTTGACTCTAAGTTTCTTTTAGAAGTTTGTTTCTATTATTTTCTGGTCGAATTCCTAGGTCTTTGATCTATTTTGAGTTAACTTTTGTCCAGGGTGAAAGATAAGTTTCGAGAATTGACCATTTTGTCATTATCTAACGTCTTTTTGTTTGTTTTGTGGTCCTAGGGATTGAAGCCAGGGCCTTATGCATGCTAAATAAGTGTTCTACAACTGAGCTATACCCCAACCCCTAAATTTCTTTTAAATTAAATTTTGTGTCAGATTCTTACTAAATTGCTCAGTCTGCACTTGAACTTGTGATTCTCCTACCTCAGCTGCCTGAGTAGTTGGCATTTCTGGCATGTGCTAGTGCACCCAACTGGGTCTTCTTTTTAAAATCCAATCTGATACTCTTTGCATTTTAGTTAGGTTTCAGGTATATCCAAACCACTGAGATGGGCCTCTCTCTGGTTGCTCACATTTCTCTGATCATTCTCATGAGCAACTGCTAGAGGCTAGTAGAAAGGAGCTCTAAATGGGGGTAAACACCTCTCCTCTCTGGTGATCCTATCCACAGCACACCAACATGCCAGCCCTCACCGGCTTTTAAGAATAAGCTAAAATTGTAGATATTCTTTCTCGTGCTGGTCACCTCTTCATTCCTTTTGCTGCCAAACATGAAACAACGTTTTCACCCCATCTCCTCTCACAGGGCTTGCCAATTTTTAGAATTCAACTTATATGGTTGCCTTGTGACCTCAGATCTCTGATGAGCTCAAAGAAAAGTCATGATTTTGTAGCCTGTCTGCTATTTCCTGGTTGTTGGGGGAGCTATGTTCTCTTAATGCTTTCTACAACCCAAGTGGAAGTGGAAACTCCCTGCAGGGCTTTAAGCAGCAGAGCCTATTAAATGATTCACATTTTCAGTGTTGCGCCTGGTTGCTTTGTGGATGCTTCATTTTCCAGTGTGGGTGGTAACGGTATTAAGAGAAGAAGTAGGGAGACCATTGAAGGGGCTAGCAAGTAGTCAGGAGAGCAGGGCAGCCTGGGCTAAGATGGTACCAGAGGAGACGGGGAGCATTTGACACATATTTCAGAAGGAAACTAAGAGGACTTGATATTGGACTGAAAGAGGAGAATGAGGGGTGATGAAGGATGACTCCTGAGCAAGGAATGAATGTGTTGGTACCTCTTACTGATTGGAAACAGATCTGGGAGGAAAGTCGAGAGGTCTAGAATGGACATGTAAAGTTCTAGATCAAATTGAGGTATCAGGTCAGCAGTTGGATTTTCAAGGCCAGGGCACAGAAAATAATTCCAATGCCAGCTTGGGATTGGATGGCATGACCTAGGGAAAAGATGTAGATAAGAAGCTGCCCATGACTAAGCCTCAGGACATTCCAACATTTGATATAAGGTGGAGGAGGAAGAGGAGGGAGGATACAGAGAAGCAGTGGCCAAAGGAACAGAAAAAAGACTTAAATGGTCCCCTGAAGGGAGGCTTTTAATCTAGATCTGGGAGGAATCCATAAATTCCAAAACACTACATTTCATTCAAGTTAAACTTGAGATTTTAAAACTCTATTAACTCTTGGACGATTAAGCGAATTGGACTTCCAATTGCTTCTAGACCTAAGAAGTTTCACTGATGTTCAGCAGAGCCTCAGAACAGCTGTAAGCACAGCTCTTATCCTGAAAAGTTAAATTTCTTGAAAGAAATCCTGTTCCTAAGCTCACAGGATGAGAATGGACCCTAATTCGGAGGTGGGTGACAAGGGATGTCATGGGATATTCCTGGATGCCCTACTGCAACTTCCTTAAGCTTTACAGATTCATGCAAGGTGTCAGAAGCTTGCTGTTCCTCTTCAGACATTTCTTGCTGCTTCTCCCTTGGAGGCAAATGCTCCCTGGTCGGATGGTAGTAGCTGCATTACACAGATTCCTTCTTTGGTCTTTGCATGTGTTATTGTGAAATCAGCTTGTTCTTCAGAGGAGATTCGCTCTGTTGAATAAGAGAAATGTGGCTGAAGAAATACTAATGAGGCTGATTAGATGCTTTTATTGGTTGTGACCTCTCTACTTAACCCTGAAAATGTGTTGTTGTTTTTCATTTTATAAATAAATCATAAGTCTCACATTTCTTTCGTTTGGCCTCTGAATTGCACTTATAGACTTATTATACTCTGTTAGAGGGTTTAAATGTTTTAACAAATCTTGGTAGGATTGAATTCCCCCTCCTCCCCAGGCCATTGATTGAGAGAAAATGAGACGAGCTCAAGCCATTTGGGGGAGGGCTAGTTTTTGACTGGGGGCAGCAAATACCATTGGTTCTATTTCCATTTCCTAGCAAGTATAAAAGGTCTCCAGTTTCAACATACACCTAACATACCACAGTCTGATCCGATCATCTGTCAAGAAAACCTTTAGAAATGAATTTTGTTGGGCTACAGGGTACTGCTCAGTTCCCAAAATGATCATTTTTCTCCTTTCCTAAGACACATACATTTGAAACCCATATTGATCTTTATCCCTTTCTTGGCATCAAGAATACCATTTAGATTCAAATCACTATTTTTCCTTAGTTCAGGCATTTCTATCATCTTGTCCAGTCTTAAGGATCCTGGTTCCCTCTACTAACCTCAGGGAATGGACTACTATGGTGGGTGGCCCTCACACCAGCAGTATCCCAGGAAGGCTCTTCTCCCTGCCTCCCCCCATCCCTGCCTGGGAGAGCTGTCGCTGAGCCCAGGAGCACTGCAGCCTCATTTGTAAGTGAGACATGATGCATGCTGTACTTAATACAGCAGCCCTGGCTGTGTACCACCTGGGACCACACTGGGAGGTGTTTTCCACATTTGCCCTTCTACATCCAGTTCCATCACTCATTCTCTTTGAACACTGCCTCTCTAAGTGTTTTATTTTGTTCTGGTTTATTTGTTCTGGTTTTCTTCATTTGAAAGAGGAGTATGAGTAACTAGAAGCCAACTGTGATCACTAGCAAAGCTTCTCCACCTAGTTCTGCTTCTAAGTGGATTCGCTGAAATAGTCTGTGAATTTAAAAGAAAGAAAAAAATAGTTTTGGGCTGGGGATGTGGCTCAAGCGGTAGAGCGCTCGCCTGGCATGCGTGAGGCCTGGGTTCGATCCTCAGCACCACATACAACAAAGACGTTGTGCCCGATGAAAACTACAAAATAAATATTTTTAAAAAAATAGTTTTGGTTTTTATGGGACTCAGAATGTCCAGCTTGGTGGGGAGTGGGGTGGAGGTGAGGCGTGTTATTCTCCATTTCTGTGTCTTAGTGCTTCTTGAATTTGGCCTAAATGTATTGCTCGTCCCAAAGCTGTGCCAATTCCTGGAAAGACAAAAGGAATGCTCATTTTCATGGTGCATCTAGCTCCACAGTTTGCCTTTTATCTAGCAGGAGTTCATCCCAGGCAGCTTAGAGGGCTGGGAAACCAATTCTGCCCTGGATTAGTTCTGCCTCATGCCGGATAGCTAAAAACATCACCTTCCCAAGCCATCACTGAATGGCAAGATATAATAACTGCTTAGAGATTGGTTTGGGGCAGAAAAGGAGTTTTTCCCCCCAATGGTTTTATTTTTATCCTTATTTTATCATTAATTTAAACAGATGATAACAGCAAAACTTTCTGAGTGCCTGCTATGCCAGGGCCCTGTATTAAGTTCAGCATGCATTGTGTCTCACTTACAGGTGAGGAAATTTCAGTTTAAGTGTGGTTCACAATTGGCTGGGGATATAGTTCAGTGGCAGAGTGTTTTCCTAGCAAGCATAAGCCCTGGGTTCCATCCCCAGCACTGCAGAATAAAAATGACTATTCATTGGGTGTCAACCTACTTTATATACAAACGGAGATATGAAAAAATTGTGTATATATATATATATATATATATATATATATATATATATATATGTAATAAGAATTGTAATGCAAAAAAGAGTACATGTATAAAGACATGAATTGATGTGAACATACTTATATATAAAGATATGAAAAATTTTGCTCTATATGTATAATAAGAATTGAAATGCAATACATAAGTAAAATCAGTTAAATTTTTAAAAATGACTATTCATAAGGTCACACAGCTGTTTAATCCTAAAGTTGAGATTAACTCCCAAGAGTAACTATCTGACTCCAAACTATTAACTCTAGGGCTGGGAGGCAGTGGTAGATCTCTTGCCTAGAATGCATGAGGTTTGATCCATAGCACCATAAGGAAGGAGAGGGAGGGGGAGTTTCACCTTTTAGAGTGAAACTTTAGAGTTTCACTCTAAAAGGTGAAAGACCTAGAGAGAGAGGAATTGTCAACTCCTAGTCAATAAGCCAGGCTGACTGTGACCATGTGCCAGTGTTCTGTTGGACTTATTCCCACAACAAACTTGTGACTTCGGTAAAGTCTTAGCAATTCTATCGCATTGCAGGATCTCCACTTACTTGTGTGGAATGTCTTCCAAGACTCTCAGTGGATGCCTGAAACCATGAATAGTATCAAACCCTACATGTTCTGTTTTTTCCTATATACACACACATACACTTATTTAATGTATTTTCCTTCTTAATTAAGCACTTATGCATAGTGGCTATAACTTTTGCAGTTTGAGGTGTGACAGCAAAACTAATTCACATTTCTTTTTCTTTTTCATAATTTCATGGATAGAAGATTTGCTCTTAGCATAGATCCTAATAACTTCAGCATACCATCTTTTTTCTTTCCTTTTTAAGTCAAGAACGTTCACCTTTTTACTTAAAGGAAGAACTTTATGGATCCTCATTGACACAGCTTGATTGGTTTTGCACTGTTGAAACACTAAATAAAATAAGCGTTCCCTAAACACAAACACTGCAGTACCCTGACAGTGGATCCAATAACAGTGACAGCTACTAAGTGAAAAATGGGAGAGTAGTATTACAGTGTGGATACGCTGGACAGAAGGATGATTCACAACCCAGGCAGGACTGGGTGAGACTTTATCGTGCTGCTCAGAATGCTGAGAAATTGAAAACTTATGAGGGAGGGGCTTATTATTGTGGGAAAGTGGGTGAAGGGCTCTGTACCATTTTTTGCAACTTCTCTGAATCTCCAATCATTTCAAAAGGGGGAAAAATAAAAGAAGGAGAAATTCCATAATTTGACTCCACAGAAATCAGAACCATTAATATTGCAATATGGGTCTTTGGTTACACAACTGTGTCTGTATAATTTGTTGTAATTAGCAAAGAACAATAAATTGAATGACACCTATTACAGAGTAGAGCTGGTCATTCTCATTAAATGTTTTATATCTTTGTAACATCACAATTCTTCTGTGTACAGCTAAATAGAGCTCTGGATTGAGAAGACCCCATTTGCCATTAAAGTACAAATTCTGTTGCCACAAATAGACAAAACTCCTGAGAGCAGCCATGAATACAGTAATGACTCAAGAGTGTTTATTTTTTTTTTCTGGGTATATCTTAGTTTTCCCCAGAAAATATCCTTGCACTGAGGGGTTCAGAAGCTTGCTGGTGAGATGGGAATCTATTCTATGTGAAAGCAACTGGCATTGCCAAGGAAGGATGATACAGCTGAAAGAACCAGATAGAGAAAGGTATTGAGGAGAGATCCATATCCTCAACACAGAAGATGAAAAGGAAGGAGAAGGGTATTGGGGTGAATGCAGTCAGTGCCTAGAAGGCTTGCAGTTTCTGAAGGTGAATGAAGACCTCTCAAGGTTGTGTTGGAGTGGGGGCAAAGAGGAAGAAACTGGGGGCTGGGGTTGTGGCTCAGCGGTAGAGTGCTTGCCTAGCACGTGCGAGAGGCCCTGGGTTCGATTCTCAGCACCACATATAAATCATATAAATAAAGATATTGTGTCCAACTACAACTAAAAAATAAATATTAAAAAAAAAGAAGAAGAAACTGACAAATTTTCCTTACTCCCAATCTTCAGGTGGGGAATCAAAGCAGAAAGACCTTGGTTGTAAAGTCATAGAACATCTAAAAACAAAACAAAACATACACACACAAAAACATATGAGCCATTGGCATGCAATCTATCCTGTAGATATTTATTTATTTCCCCCTGCTTGAAGGGGTGGTACAGCTCTCCATTTTGTCCTGGCCTGTCACCACCACCCAGGAGCGCATGGGTAATAAAATGTCCAAACCCTCTCAGTGGAGGCCTCTAAGTTCTTTCTTTGGGATCGGAAAAGAATACAGAACATTGGGGCTTTTGCAGCCCTGGGGTTGAACATGTAGTACAGGGTGTGTGTTAAGGGCTTAAAATTAAGACCCAATATTACACGCTGCTTTGACTTCTGAGGCCAGAATGGCATCACTGCAAGTTCCCCTTCCCACTCTGCTGCTGTGGATAAAGTCCCTCAGGCCAAATAACCCTCTGCATCAGGGAACCGGCCCAGTTCCTGCTTGTCCCTGAGTATCAGGCTTCTGTTCGCTGCCGACCCACGCAGTTCTTCCAAGGAGCCCATCCCAACCTCCAATGGGAACCAGGGCACCCCACCCTCTTGCCAGAGGAGTCCTGCCTCCCACACACAGTCCTTGTTGGTTCTCTTTGTTCCCAGGTGCAACCCTTGTGTGGCCCTGCAGGGCACGTGGTCCTCATCGCCTGGGCTGTGAGTCTATGTGACTAATGAGCTGGTGTGGATTTCATCTGTCCAGTGTCCGGGGGATTGCGTGTCCAGCTGTCCCCAGAAGCTAGGGCGGGACTCCCTCCATCACCAACTGCGGGAAGAGGAGGTGATCAAAACAGGGTGGAGTGCAGAGTCACCAGCCTGAGTCTTGCTGGTTCAAGGAGCCTGGTGGCCCTGGGCAAAATGCTTCTTCATCTGCCCGTTTCATCTTTATGTGTTCCAAGTCCTAAAGCAGAAGGTTGAGTCACTTCTGTTTGCCTTGATTTACTTACATTTCCTCCCCTTGTTGAGTAAATGTCAACAAGACAGGATTTGCACTCCAGGGATTGCTCTGCTCTGTGGGAAGGACAGCCCTGCAGCTGTGGGGTACAAGGTGGCACCTCTGATGGCTAAGCACAGCTGGGCTTCAGGACCTGAGGACTGCTCCCACTGCTTTGGGACCCCTGGAGGGAGGAGGCTCCTTACCCCTGCGCAATCCTGTGTACTTGTTCGAGAGGGTTTTCCACTTTAAATGTGTAAAAGCATGTTGTTGGGTTCTAGGCATATTTGAGTAATTCAGAACAGGCTTTTAATATCCAAAGGGGCAAACGAAAGGAAAGGCTAGCAAAACAAGCTCCTGAGATTATCTTCCCTTCAGGAACCAAAGGAATGAGAGTAAATAACTTCATTAAACAAGAAAGGCTCTTCTGCTCTCTTGTGGATCATTGTTCCTATCTGTCCTTTCAAAAACCTTTGTTCTTATAACAATGGTATTTCATGCCCCCCCCCTTCTTTTTTGTCTCTCTGGGTTCACAATAATTGCATGAAGTATAGCAGCAACACAATTTGTTTGAAGACAGGAACAGGCAATGCAGTCTCATTATTCTTCTCAGTAGCAGAGAAGTTAGTGGCATAATCAGATGGGACAAGAGCTCATATTCCTTGCAACCTTCATATTGCAAAGGATACATGTGTTGTAGCTTGAGAAAACTTGGGAGGAAATAGAGTGGATTTTTGAGGGGAGCTCAGATCATTTTGTTTTGGAAAAAAAAATCCCCTGTAACATTTTACATTGAAAACATTTCAATTTACAAAAATGTTAAAAATAAAACAAAAACATTTCAGTGACTACCTATATTTTCTTCACTTAGATTTTTCTGTTGATATTATTTTGAGACATTACCTCTCACTCTTTCTCTCTGTTTCTCTCTTTTCTTTGGGGGGGTGTCTTTGTTTATTTTCTGGATCGTGTAGAAGGACAAATAAATAACATGATACTTCATTTCTAAGAACTTCATCATGGATCTTTTAAAGCACAAGGCCGTTTTTCTAAGATATATCATTATCATAACCAAGAAACTTGATATCCTAATTTCAGATTTGTCTTTTTCTTTTGTAAGAAATGCAGTATTACTGATTGAGAGAGAGAGAGAGAGAGAGAAAGAGAGAGAGAGAGAGAGAGAGAGAGAGAGAGAGAGAGAGAGAGAGAGAGAGAGAGAGACTGTATTACCATCATTGTCAAAGGTCCAGTGATGTTATTGGCTAGTAAAAAATCTATGTCAAAGACACCAAGTCTAAATATAATTCAGAAGAATCAGACATTGAATATTAGGAAATTTTAGGATTATTGTAGCCATTTCATTTCAGTTAAATTTCTTTTAATATATGCACAAGGTTTGGTGTAGGATAAAAATCTATATCCAAATAAGCTTAAAATAGTCTGAGACTAAAGGTTGAAGTGATAAGAAACCATTTTGTTATAGGGTAATTGGTACTATTGTTTTTCCTTTGTAGTACATAAAATAATAGCTCGTATTACATGTGATGAAACACTTTAAGCATCTGGGGCTTCACAACCAACAAGAAAACATGCTGGTACATGAACTTAATTGAGTGTCTTCAAGTGTGACTCTGCTTGGCGGGCTCCCCGTCTTGGATATGTCTGACTGGACAGTCTCCCTTCCTTCTCAGGATTCTAAGCAACCTCTGCAACCCTGGTCTGTTGTAAGGAACATGCAACCCCAAAATGTGCCACTTTGCCATGAGGATTATTTGAGCTGAAGGTAACTGAGAGGAAGCAGATGCAAGAAAAGCTCTCTGCCCTCCCCTAATTTACCTAAAATCATGACACAAATATACAAAGGTCTAAGTCTCCCTTTTCCCCTCTCTACCAGGGAGGACAAAGAAGATTCCTGGAGAGGACTTCAGACCTTATCAGTCTGGAAATCCATATGACAGACTCCCATTAAGGTGCCTTCCTACAAGCTGCCATCTTAGAGACTAAAATAAGTGTCTCGTGGCTTCCTTAAGACTTGACTGTTCTTTGTTGAAGTTTCTATTTAAGCCAAGAGTCCTAAGCCAGTTCTTTGAGAATTACTCATTTCCTGGTATTTACCAAGCATATATGAAATACATATGTCAATAAACTTGTTTGTTTTTCTCTTGTTAATCTGTCTTTTGTTACAGGGGTCCAACCCAGCTAAGAGCTTGCAAGGGTAGAGAGTTCATTATTTTCCTCCCCTACACTGTGGTCACATTCTTTCTCCAAATTGTTACAATTAATTTCTGTTGCACTTTCACTCTGCTTAGCTATTCCTAAATCATCTTCGAACCTTTTCTTTAGGCCCTTCTCTCAGTTATCTTGCTGGCTAATCATAGCCATTTTGAGTGCCCCCCCCCATATCCTCTCCTTCCCCCTTCTTCTTCCTCTCCCCCCTTCTTCTTTTTCCTCTTCCTCTTCCTCATTTTCTTTTCTTTCTCATTGGCTCTTGTAGGACAGTAGAATTTCTGCTTTCCGGAACCACCTTCTGAGCATCTCTACCATTTCTGCCAAGTTGCCCTGGATTCAGTGTGAATCTTCTTGAGATTAACTTGGAACTCCCTAATTTGTACCAATGGATAGCCCAGGGAAGTCCTGAGCCAGTAGCATTTGGACTATTTTCTTTCTTTTCCACATTTTTTATTAGTGTAATATAGTTGTACAAAACGATGGGATTTGTTGTTTCCCATTTGTACATACACACAATATAAAAATGTAATGTAGCTGATTTCACTCCCCAGAACTTTGGTCTTATTTTCAAGAAAAATTTCAAAACAAGTTGCATTTGCTTTTGACATCTTCTCACTTCCTACCTGTCAGTGACTTCCTCTTCCTTTCTCTGGAAACCCCTAAAGGCTCTCCCTTTTCTTTTGTCTTCCTATCTAATGCCAAACTTCTCACCCCTACCAAAGGTCTTCTGACTAATTAGCCTATGCATGAGTATGAGTAGTTGTCTTTTATTAGTTGTTTGGTTTGGATATAATCTGGATTAAATGGAGGAAGGAAGTTTTTAATTTCTAGAAATACTCAAAAACTTTAGAAATCTTTGCCAGAAAAATGAGAACTTCTTCTTGCTTCATCAATACAGGGTGGGGGGGCCCTTTAGTGGGACCCCAGGAATGGCTTAAAAATACCCACCATGTGAGTAGATAAGTGTATGCCTTCACTGGGCAAAATACTATAAGTTTGGTTATTTAACTAGAATTTTTTTATCCAATTGTAAGTTACATAGCTATTATTTTTGTTTTCTAACAAATTTTCTTCTGCCTCCCTCTTTTTGGGTAGCAGAGTCCCAATAGCATGGGTACATGGTATGGGCCAGCAAACTAAAGAATCCCATTCCTCTAGAGACTGACCCAACTGGGGTTAATTAAAAACTCTCCTGTGGGGGTCAGTCCTGTCCCCATGATGGTGGCAGAGAGAGGTCTCTTTTCCAGGGGGTGGCTGAATTTGGATTATGTAGGTACAGGGATGCTAGCAATCATCTTCCAAGAAAAAGAGAACTTTCAGCAAAATAAAGCCAGCAATAGAGAGGAGAGAGAGAGAGAGAGAGAGAGAGAGAGAGAGCGCATACATAGAGATGAGAAACAGAGAGAGAGAGAGAGAGAGAGAGAGAGAGAGAGAGAGAGAGAGAGAGGCCTGGGGTACTAGGTCCACTGTCTTTGAAGGCTGGATTTACAGAAGCTCTTCCTTTGATACTGAGGCAGGTCCCCCACTCCCCTTCACCCCTTGGTAGCCTAATTTGAGTTGGGTTTCTGCCACTTGCAAACAAAAGCATCCCAAGTAATGCAGCCACTGTACCCATTCACCAAGTTACGCAACAGCCCCTGAACAAAACATCAGGGAAACTTGGCTGTACTTTTTGATTACACACTGTATTTTTTTGTTTCCAAAGATTTTCACTAACAAAATACATTCACTTCCTAGGAACTGAAAAGATGAAAGGGAACTCTGCTTCTAGCCTTGTGTTCTTTCCATTTTACCTCATTGTGGTCATACCTCATTGACAGGTACAGGTACAGTTTACCTCCTACACACACACACACACACACACACACACACACACACACACACACACACACATCCCAGGTATAGAACAAAGATTTCAAACTCAAATAATTACAGGGTGAAGCAGGTAATGCGAAATGATTGAGGAGGTGCAGGTATTATGGTAATACGATAGGTCGTAGAAGGGGCTGAGGCAAATTGAAGATAATATGCTCTGTCTAAAGGCAACCACATTCAAATTAAAATGACAGCAGCAACAGCTGTCTGGGACAGAGCAGACACATCTGTGCTCTCCCCTGGATGCTCCTCCTGGCCTAGCCGGCTAGTCCAGGATCCTTTGGTTTCTTAAGAACATAATTCTACTTGAGCTAGCTCAAGTAAAGGACCATCACCTCTAAGTGTATAAAAGGTGATTTTTTTCTTGAACATAAATCCAAAGAACAAGCACGATACATGATAACAGGAATAGGTCACTGTTAGGAGCCAGGCATTCTCCATCGGATCACGGTGTCACTATTGTACTTCAGGGTTTTGAGAGAAAGTTGACTTGGGACTGGCCAGTGGGTCAGATCTCCACTCCTTGTGAATGGGCATATGCTGGAGATAGACTCATATCCATATATGGCCACCTACACTCATCTCATCAGCAAAGGTTTGCATGGGGGCATAGTGGGGGTGGGCTGGGCAGTAACTGTAGCCTTGCGCAGGCATTGCTGCTCCAAATATTGTTCCCTCCAAAAGTCATTCAGATTAAGGGACTTTGTGAACCTCACATATTTACTTTTATTTTATTTTGTTTTTTTCTGATCTGATAGAAGATGTGGGACTTTGAACTGAGTCTGTGTGTTCTGAGCATGTTTCTACAACTTGACATTAGTGAACATTCTTTTGACCTCAATTGGATCATCTCTTACAGGATCTTTCCTCTGGCTCTATGGTGAGTGCCCATCTCTTTCTTCAAAGCTCGCTCATTTATTTCCACAGCAACAAGCCTGCCTCATGTTCTGCATAGATAAGAATAATCCTGAAAATCATTTCCCAATTAGTTGTTCCAAAATGCCATTGTCATTGTATTGCTTTTCTCCTGGGAACCTGCCATGGCTTCCTATTGGTTTTGTGTGCTGCAAAAATGAACTTCTCTGTATCTTGCATGAGAGTGTAACATGGTACAATATCTGTCTTGCAGGACTGGTCAGGGCTAGAGACAATTTCCAAAAGTGTCTGGAATGCTGCCTGGCAAGGTATATAATAAATGTACAATAAAAGTAAATATTTATACCTCAGATTTTGGCAATGTGTCCTGAGTCTACATCCTTCCCACGGAGATCCCAAACTCTTTCAGAATGTGTCCCCCCCCCCCATTTTTTCTGAATCCTCCCCAGTCCTCTAGGCCAATCTGGTCTCAGCACATGCTCAGTAAGGCTTGTGCAGAGAAACTGAAAACTGAAGTCTGGCACTGAGGAGATGCAGACCTGGCTCTGCAGTCTTGAAATAGTTCATTACTCATATGCTCATCTCTTTGTAGTCTCTGGAGCTTACTAGGGTGGGAGCCTACTGTTTGCCTCACCTTCAAATTGTCTGCTAGATTCCTTAGGCTGCTGTCTTCTTGAGCCTTCTTAGGGCACTTCTATGATAAGGTCTCAGACTTATCACCCAGGGATGAGGACTTATGGGCCCTATAGCTTTTGTCCATGAGACTGGACTAGGAAACCACATGTAGGAACATTAAAAGACAGTCTGTAAAACACAGATGAATGAGTTTCTGGGTTTTCATCCATGAATCTCCAACATAGCCTGTTTTGCTAGATACCAGCGCATATTCATTATACTTCTCAGGTTATGAGGAGCAGCAGTTGCACTTGCTTGATGTGAACGGTCCATCTTGATGTAAATGGTCTAGACTAAAGTCTTCACTTTGGAGCATGGCATTCAAGACTCATAGACCTAGCTTCTCCCTGACTCTGTTGTTCCATTTCTTTCTCCTATACCAGCACTCCCCTTGACAACCTCAGCACTCACACACCTATACACATTGTATGTGTCTAGATGCATTATGATCTAACCATGTGCAACTTTTGGAGTTCCCTTTATTTATCATACTTTCCCATGTGTGGACTCTCCAGAGGACTTTTCTCCAGTCTTCTGATTGACTCCAACTCACTGTTTGGGGTTCAGTGTCAGCTTTTAGGGAAACCTTGCTCCACCCTCCAGTGCTGACTCAGAAGCCTCTGTCATGCACCCATAACATGTGGACCCACCCAACAGGCTCATCACACTGTTCCTTAATAGTGGATGTCTTATTTTCTCCATTGGATGGCAAACTCATTAGGGATATATTTTATGCACAGTAAAATTATATTTTGTTGGAGCTCAAAATTTGTTTTGAATGAATGCATTTCTCCCCAAATGGGTTCCTGTTGCAGAAACATTGAAATGAAATTAAGAACATGAACTTTAGTGCTTTGGATCCCAGCTCTGCCACTTACTGGATAATTGTTAACCTCCTTGGGTCCTGCATGGATTGTTGAGAGGAGGGAGGCCACCATTAAGAGACTAGACTGATCTGCAAGGCTCAGCAGAGCAGGTCACCAAGCAGAGGGACAAGAATTTCTTCTCACTGGAAAACTTCTGCTGTTTAAATAGGACTATCGAATGGCTACTAAACCAGATGATGCCTTGACTAAGTTTACGCTCTCTGATTGGCCTAAATAGAGGAAGGCTTAAACTCTGTAATGTTGGAAGTTTCAAAAAGGAAGAACCATGAGTATCTGCTTATGTGACGAAACATGCCTGTGCTGTAACCGTTCCTCCTGACTCCCTTGTTTTTTGGAATCATGTTAGATCTTTCCTATTTGAATTCTCTTCTTGATTTGTTTTGCCATAGAAACATTAAGTGGTCGAAGACAAATAGTGTCCCAGAGATTTTATTTTTTCTAACATTAATAATATGCGATTTTCGAGGACGATGTGATAAATCCAAAGGTTGAAGATTTTGCACTCTGGACGAGATACAGTGGAACTCGCCCATCACCCTCCCAATGGTTCTTATGTCCATTGCCAGAATGCAATGAACTGGGGCCTACGTGAGGGATTTCAGTTGTTGACTTCAAGCCCATTATCTTTCAAGTTTAATGCTGGCCCACTTGGCCACTGTGGCCAGGAACTTTGCATAGAAAAATAAAGGCGAGGTGGATTATTGTCCTCCAAGCGCCCCTCAAAGGCAAGCCTGGCTTTTGATTGGGTTTTTATGTGGATACTCTCTCCCCATTATGGTGTTCAATACCCCTTGCCCTGCATGCCAGAGCTGAGTTATTGGTGGGGGAGTGATTACTTGCCTTCTGGGGATAAGCTTTTAATCACCTACAAAGAGTAGTTGGCCTCCTCTAAAAATACTTCAATAAAGTAGGATTCAGCCCTTGTCAGCCTCAGGTTTCTTTGTGCCAAGATGTGTTGAAGCCAAAAACAGAGGTCAAAAAGTTACTAAGCACTGACCCAGCTTGCTGGCTGGCTGATTTGACATATCCTTATTAAAATATAGGTGAATGTTGGCTAGCTTCTTTCTCATTATTATAAATACTGTCGCATCCATTTTCATTCCTTTCTTCTCTGCCTGGGTTTGCCAGTCCGACTACAAGGGAGGATGGGCAGCCTGATCACAGTCATTCAGCTGTCGGCTCATAAGAGGGATTCCCGGTGTCTCAGATGATTAGAGCCGATGATGCACATCAAAGGGATGGAGTTATGAGATCATCTGGGAGCTGGCTGGATGCATCAGGACAGTTAAGGCTATAAACCCTCCCCTCCAGCAGTTCTGAGGGGGCCTCCACTGGCTACTGAACTCTACTCCATCTAGTGTCCACTAGATGGCACAGTGACATAGGTACACTCCATGAGCCTCCCGGGTTCCTACAGACCCCTGTCCTGACTCGATCTTCCCTGAACAAAACCTGGGGCCTAGTGGAAGCAGGGAGCTGAGGACAGGCTCTCAGAAGCTCTCCAAATTAGGTCTGTTTCTCGAAATCTCATTTTGTAAAATTGTATGGAGTTTGCAGAACCCTGGACAATAATCAATGACAAGAAACCATAAAAATGCAAAAATAACCCTTGATTAGGTAGGAAGAATACCATTAAAAGTGGATCTAACCACCTCTGATACTTAGAAAATGTGTCTTACTATTTGGGGCAAAATGTATGTCTTCATTTCATACATTTCTGCTATGCCTGCACCTTTTGTGTGCTTTATCTACATTAATTCATTTAACCCTTATAATAACCTATGGGGTAAGCACTATTAATATGTAATTGTCTCTCAGTATCTATGGGGGATTGTTTCCAGAACCCCACACAGATGCTCAATCCAGACTGCACTATTTGCATATAACCCATGTAAATCTTCCCCTGTACTTTAAATAACATCTAGATTGCTTAAAACATCTAATACAATGTAAATACTATTTTACATTTTTAATAAATATTTGTTATACTATATTGTTTAAGTATTTTTGTTATAATATATTGTTTATTTTTGTTATATTGTTTAAGCTCTAAAAACAAGGAGGGAAAAGTCTGTACATGTTCAAAGTAGAGTCAATCTTCAAAAACTACTTTTAATCCAACATTAATTGAATCTGAGGATGCAGAACATGTGATATGAAGAGTTGACTGTA
Source organism: Ictidomys tridecemlineatus (assembly GCF_052094955.1). Classification (NCBI taxonomy): domain Eukaryota; kingdom Metazoa; phylum Chordata; class Mammalia; order Rodentia; family Sciuridae; genus Ictidomys; species Ictidomys tridecemlineatus. The sequence continues at coordinate 57,583,918 of NC_135483.1, forward strand.
TTAATTTTACATATAGAAAAATTGAGTTATAAAGAAGTTAATTTCTTAGTTCAAAATCACAGAGCCAGTGAATGTTGAGGCTGAGTCTCAAACTTCCAGAGTTTGGCTCCTAAGTTCCTGCTAAAATTTAGAAGTCTGAGGAGCTCTGCATGGATGTAAAGGACTTTTTGCTTCTTCATCACAAAGGAAAAAGCTTAAAGCTAGATACAGTGGCACATGCCCGTAAAACCAGGGGACCTAAGTGAGGACCTAAGCAACCTGGCAAGAGCCTGTCTCAAAATAAAAAGGACTGGAATGTGGCTCAGTGGTACAGTGCCCCTCCGTTAAATCTCTGATAATAAAAAAGAAAAAAGCTTAGGTTTCAGATAATAGCTCCCACCCACTTTATAGTACCCCACTGGGATGTTGGTGCTTTATGTCGATATTGTCAGAATCCTCCATTCCAGTTCTGTAACAAATGTCATTATCACTCCATAAGTAATAATGCTGTGTTACCATCATTTCCCTCTCATTTTAGAAGAACATTTTTTTTTTAAAATCTGCCTTACTGAGTCTCATTCTGATTTTCATTTATAGAAAGGAAAATTAATGTACGACGTCATTTATTCACTTAAGGATACACTGGCTATGGTTGGAGAGCTTGCTCTTCCACTTCCCATTTATTCATATTTACAGGAAATAGGCCCTGTGTCTGGACCTGAGGACAGAGAGAACTCAGGTTGACCCTCCTTTCACTTGCACTTTGCTAGAGAAGGCAAACATATCTCTAAAATCTGTGCCATCAGGGCTGAAATGGGGCCAGTCACAGAGGTCTTGGTTTTTTGAGTTTTATTCTATAGTCCAGGGAAAGTCACAGCGGACTTTTCTAGAAGGAAGTAATATCCTTAGATTCATGTTAAGGAAGAGGACACTGATCCAAAGCAGGGTCTATTGGATGCCAAGTCCAGATGAACCAAGGCATTCAGGGTGGGGATGCAGAGTGGAATGAGGGAAGGAGTTTTAGGGAAATTTTAGGAATACTATAAATAGGACCAAATAGAACCTTTATATTTTTGGATATGATTTACTTATCACTAGCTTTATCCCACAAAGTGTTTGCGGACAGCACCACTGGATTGGACAACCCGATGAATCCATGGGCAGAGGGAGAGGAAAGCACCCAGCCACACACCCACTTTCCTGCTTGGATAACTGGGAGCATGAGGTCACCTTAATCCACGCAGGTAATGAAGGGAAAGGAGTCAGTGTTCAGAAAGATATCCAAAATTTAATTTCCAACATTAAGACTGAAGTGTTGTGGACAATCGAGTGGCTATAAGGATCTGTACCTTGAGAGAAAAGTCAAGGTTGGAAATGTAGAATTCGGAATCATTCCAACATTGGTGCAGGCTGAGATTATGAGGGTAGATGTGGATGTCGACAGCCTCTGATAAAAGCCTGAACCATTGAGTTGTTTCCAAATATTTGTCAGTTTAGTATCTCACAGATAGGACTGCATTATTTTCCACTTTTTGTCAAAAGTTGTAACACCATCCAGACAGCTCTCATCAAAGACAGCACAATTCGTCAGGTGTGATGACACAGCGTGTAATCTCAGTGACTCAGGAGGCTGAGGCAGGAGGATAATGAGCTTGAAGCCAGCCTTGGCAACCTGGTGAGACTCAGTCTCAAAATTAAAAATAAAAAGAGCTGGGAATGTTACTCTGTGGTAGAGCATCCTTGGGTCCAATACAACAAACAAATAAGCAAATAAAACAAACCCCCAGAAATGAAAACAAAACAAACAAACAAACAAAAAAAACACATAGTAAAACTGAATAAAGAACAGAGCGTTACTAGGGTTTCTTTCAGTCTTCTTTTTCTTGTTGCTATGCACATTTCACATTCAAAGATCTTCCCCAAATAAAATGAAGACTGGTGTGGAAGGAAAAGTCCTTGAGATTCCAGGCAGATCACTGGCAGATTCTAGCCAACACTCCTCCCTCCAGCACCCAAATAATTCTAGCTTCTTGAAGGATTGGAGAAAGCCTGGCAGGTGAAGAAATGGAGGGGACTGGAGCCAGCGCAGGCTTGTATTTATTTTAAAACTACATAAATGTTTAAAATATGATATGTAAACTTGCTGTCAGGCCACTTTTCAGTTTAAGGAGCCTTGACAGTTCACCATTAGGTTTCTCTGGGGCAGAAGAGGCTCTCTGGGTGTTCTTGGGGAGGACAGAGAAAAGACTGCTTTCTAGAAGATATGGGGCAAGGTGGACTGCTAGCCATCTGCTCTCAGCTTCGGGAAATTCAAAGCATCAAAGGCAGCTGTGCCAGCACTTCATTGAAAATTAAATAGGAGAAGTCTGGAGACAGCAGAGCATGGAATGACCACCATGAACATGTAGGGATAAATGTCCGAATGCTACCTTCTCAAGGACTGAAAAACATTCTTCCATAGAAGAATGGAAGTGGTGGGAGGATTCTGTCCTTGAAAATTGTTCTCAGGGTCCTAGTCTTCTTATTGACTGCTTTACTGGGATAGGGGTCAGGCCTGTTGTGCTATCTTCCTTGACATGCTCCATTCCACCTGTCACCTGCAAACCTAGCACACCCCACTTCTCAGTTTGGTCACATCCTAAAATCAGTAAGAACTTTAACAGACCCAGCTATCAGTTCAGGGGGGGCGGGCGCGTGCAGAGGATCAAGTTACCTTTATGTATTTGTCACCAGCTATCCCACTTTTGAAAATGGGATTTCTGCCGCATTGCCAACTTTCTCTATAACTTCCCAAACTCCTCTATTACTCTGACCAAATCTCCCCAGGGTCTCACCACCAACAATAATATCCTTTACACTTCTTGGGTTTCTAGTTTCAGGGCTAATAAACTCCATCCCTCCCAGCACATCTTCACAGGAGGCTGTCTCTCACAAGCCTCTTCCCTGGGGATGTCCTTCTCCTCCAGCTCTCTTGAACTCAGAACCAGGAGACTTCCATCCCTAGTGTGATACATTGCACTGCCTTGAAAGGAGAAATTCTTGGGTACATCTTGTGTGGATGGCCCCACTGGTGTTAAGAGAAGCTGCTGGCAGAAGGTGTCTGTCTCTGTGTTCTAAACTCACTGCTTAGTATCAGGAAGTGGATCCATGCCAGGCATGGTGGCACACATGTGTAATCCCAGGGACTCAGGAGGCTGAGGCAGGAGTATCATGAGTTCAAATCCAGCCTCAGTAACTTAGTGAGGTCTTAAGAAACTTACCAAGATCTTGTCTAAAAAAAAAAAAAAAAGGATTAAATGTGGCTCAATGGTAAACCGTCCCTGGGTTCAATCCCTGGTATCAAAAAAACAAAGGAAGTTGGGTAGTGAGTAAGCAAGTCCATGCTGATGTGTGCTGATCATGGAGGGAGGGGATGGTGTGAAATATAGCAGACTGAGAGTTTCTGTGAATGACTGGTTCACATAGTTCTTGGTATTAAGAATGGTGACCCTGGATATCAGGGTCCAAGGTCACAGGTGAATAAAAATACACACAGAGATTCTAGAGATGTTTACGCAGGGCCTGGCTAAGGCCGAAAGCCAGCCAGCCAAGTGGGGAAATCGCTCAAGAGCCCCTGTCTGCAAAGCTTTACTAAGATTTATTTGGAAAGTTATGGTCTTTCCCAAAATGAATCCGCAGATTGCCTTACACTGATTACAAGAAGAACCTTGCGGTCTTTATTAATAGTCATCATTGGATCCCTTCTCTCCTTAAGGAGATTAATTAGGTAAATTTCATTACAGTAACACCAACTTTCTTGGAAAGAAACCATCCAACTTGAGAATGACTTTGAGTTTATATCTGGAAACGAAGCAATGTTAATGTTTACAGTGGAGAATGTAAAATGTTAGGTTTTAATAGATGTTGATGTCATTCTTGGCATCCTGCAAATGATATAAACTACTCTGTGAAGAGGTAACACATTGTTAAATGTAACCAAAATGCAAAGAAAGAAGTGAAATGTATACATACACTGTTCAACCCTGCCTCCCACTTACCCACCGCACATTCACTGTCTGAGCTAAACTGGAGAAAGGCTCATATGGTTCATATGCTCCCATTTATCACAGATGTCTAGACAGAGAGATGGGGGCATCTCTAATACTGATGCTCTAGGATTTACAAAGCAGGAGGGGGCAAAAAGGTCAAGGTCAGAGAGCACTGGTTATGCCCATTCCTGTCTGACCTTGGAATGTCACTCTGACTGGACCTCAGTTTCTCCATGTGTGTGTTAAGTAGTCTAGATTCATTGGCTTCCTGTGACCAGCATAAAACTCTGCTTAGAGAATAATTTCTTCACCATTTGGGTAAATTGTCTAATATGATGTCTTTTGACAACCTTCCATTCTATCCCTGAGGGAATCTGGAAATTTGGGTGAGCTGACTCCTTAAACATGCCCAGGTGAGTCTTTCAGTTGTGAACTGGCCTTGGGCTTTAGTGATGGTCAGGGGCTGGGACAGTTCTGAGACTTACTCTGAAACAGAGCTTTGTAAAAACTCTCACCTTGGACCCTCTCCTTCTCTCTGTTCTTCTCCTACCTGGACAGTTTTCAAAGAGTCACACTCTATATTTTCTCAGGTGGACAGGCAAGATTCTTAAGCTGAATTGCTAAATGAAGCCCTAATGAATTGAAATTAGGTCACAGTGTAGAATTTATTCCGTGTCCTAGGGAGAGAGGCATCTCTAATTTTTAGTGTCCCCTAAAATAATTCCCTACAGCAGCCTCAGATAATTGGATTGCTTTGGTAAGGGTTTGACAATTCCCAGAATGTCCTGTTCATCTCAGCTCCCCTAATAGTTAATTTGGTCCACTCTGGTAATTTTAAGACTGAGTCAACCACTTAGTTGTCTTCTAAACCACTGGGTACTAAACCGGACTAGTACTAGTACTAAACTGGACTTTCCACTTAAGAAGTTTAAGGGTAAGGCCAGATACAGTAGCATACATTTGTAATCCTGGCTATATAGGAGGCTGAGGGAGGAGGATTGCATTTTTGAGGCCTGTCTGGTCAACTTAGCCAAACCTGTCTCAAATTGAAATAATAATAATAATAATAATAATAATAATAATAATAATAATAATAATAATAATAAGGCTGCAGGTACAGGGAGAAGGCTGAGGAGTAGTTTCAGTGGTAGAATACTTGCTTGGCATCTACAAGGCCACAGGTTAAAAAAAATAGTTACAGGGTATATCTCTGAGGTCTTTAAACCACCTTTAATCTAAAGTGTTGTATGGCTGAGACTTGAACCACCGAAGGCATATTTAAGATTCCAAGGGCCTCAGAACTGATTTGCTCCAGCCCGGGGAGTCAGGAGATCCTGGCATGCACTGGGAAGTTTGGGCCTTCCAAGGAAGCAGGAATGTTGGGCATTTTGACTGCACAAACCCTCAGAATATTGTGCTTTGTTATAGTCTCCACAATTGAAGAGTGATGGGGAAAAAAAATAATATGAAAACTCAAAGGTGATCCTTGAAGATGATACCTAGATTAGAAAGTGTTATTTTTACTTGCAAATGGAAAGCCTGGGGTGAGTGCACTTTAGGGAGGATTGGCAATAATCTTCAAACACATAGAGGTCATTTTACAAAGACTGGAGGCCATTTACCCTCCATGAAGGAGGGAATGGGGAGGCCAAGTGACCTCAAGGAGTGTGGTGGGGAGCAGGGGACTGCCCTGACAGAGTGGCTAGACCTTGGAATGAGTTTAAGGAAATGGTAAAATGACCTTCCCTGGCACCCCTGTAGGCAAGTGGCATTCCCTTCTTGCTCGTGAGGTTTATGAGTTGAATTTCCTGACAGCAGCGGGGCTGGGGATTGGGGGCTGGGTGGGGGGGCACAATCGGATCAGACATAACCATTAGCACTTGCCCTGGCAGTTCTAGCTTTTCACTCAAAGCCAAATAAAATCCACCCACAGATTTATAGAAAACAGCATTAAGAGAGAAAGAATGTCAGAGAACAAGGAAAATATTTTAACTCTCAACGCCTGGCATGGTGAGTATGAGAGCCAGGATACGGGGCTGGTGCCCGGGAGCCTGCCAATGCCCAGCCTGGCTCCCTCCCCACTTCTGAAACTATTTACAGGATTGATGGAGCCGCTCTTTCAAGTTTCCAGGATTCTGGGGTCATATTAGTGCTTTTTAAAAAGAGCGTTTTGGAAAAAAAATTAAAACGAGTGTTTTTGAACTTAAACTAGAAAGTTGAAGTTCATAAACTATATAGAAACGGATCCCTCTGTTTCATTGGTCACTCTGGAAATGAAAAGAGAAGCAGTGAGAATTGGCCAACAGTGAGACTGGATTTTGCTGAGTTACCTGACTTGCAAAATGGATAATGAGTTTTCGTGTGTTCCTTTGTGTGTGTAAATAACAAATGATGCTACTTTAAGCTGTGTTTCTTATTATAGGGTCGGCTCTTGGCAGCTTGTGTCATGGGTCACATAACAAAGCATGGTGGAATGGGCAATGAATCAGAACTCCTTGGTATGTGTACAATCACTCTTCAGTATCTAGTATCCATGGGAGATTGATTCCAGGTCCCCCACAAATGCTGAAATCCATGGATACTGAAGTCCTTTTTATAAAGTGATGTAGATTTGCTTGTAACCTACATACATCCTCCCGTGTACTTTAAATTATCTGTTGATTACTTATAACACCTAATACAATGTACAGGATATATAGTAGTTATTCTACCTTGCTTAGAGGATGATGGAAAGAGTCTGCGTATGTTCAGTACAGACAAAACTATTTTTTCTGAATATTTTCAATCTGCATCTGCAGATGCAGGACCCATAGATACAAACAGCTGACTATACTTGCCTCACGTTCATCCGTAGGAACTACATAATCCTAGATATTTAACTTTCAGAGTTCTGGCTTCCCCATCTATAAGATAAGGCCTTTAGAATAGACTTCAATGCCATCCCAATGGTCATTAAATATTTTTTTTCTACCCCTGTACTTTGATGTTGACATTTTTTCATTACATGAGCACCTTTTGAACTATACACATTTATTTAAGAGGTAATTTACATCTTACCATACAAAAGCTATACAGCTTTCCATAAATAAAAAAGCAAATGCAAAAGTAAGTTCAACAAAAACAGAACTATGTTATTAAGTTCTAGCCGGTTGCCAAAGGTTCTGAGCCTGAGGCTTGGGTGCTCTTTATTAAAGGGAGAGATTAGCAGTGTTAGAAAAGTGTTAAAGATATATTATTCCCAAACTGATACTTTCTCTTTGACATAATCACGAGTTGAAAGAAACTTGAAAGAGTAGCTAACTCTTTCATAAGAATTTTTTGTTGTTGTTTTGAAATGATTTCAGACTTATACAATAAGGACTGTATAAAAGAACTCCAGTAATTTTTTTTTTATCTGACTTTATCAGGGGGTTTTGTTTTGTTTTCTCAACAGTAAGCCAAAACAAGCCATCTTTTGCAGCAGTTAGGATCAAGTTTCTGCACCAGAGATGGACAGACAGCCATAAGGCCAGGAATCTGTGGCCAGTGGTAATAGCCAAAGCTTGGATGCTGGAGTCAGACACAGAAGGGCTTTCCCATTCTTTCCACAGTCCCCTTCAACCCTTAAATACAACTTAGGTTCACAAGCCAGGATATCTTTTAGAATCCTGATCACCTAAGATTGGGTGAGTTTTTTGTTTTTATCACATACAATATGTTGTTTGGAGATAACAAACCAATGATAGAATCGCTAAACTTAGCTAAATAACATATGCATTACCTTGCATACCTGTCATTATTTCCTGGTGACACCACTTAAAATCTTTTGAGTCGTTTTCAAGAATTTAATACATTGTTATTAACTATAGTGACCATGCCACACAACAGATCTCTTGAATTTATTTATTCAATTTTTGTATCCTTTGACCAACATATCCCAAACTCCCCTTCTTGCAGCCATTGGTAACCATGTTCTACTTCCTTCTCCTTTGAATTCAACTTTTTTTAGATTGCTCATGTGGGTGAGATCATACAGTATTTGTCCTTCTATGCCTGTCTTATGTCACTTAACATTGTGTGTTCCAGGTTCCTCAATGTTGTCCCAAATGACAGAATTTCTGTCTTTGTTTAAGGTTGAGCAGTATTTCATTTTGTATATATCACATTCCCTTCATCCATTCATCAGTTGATGGACACTTAGGTTGGTTCCATTTCTTGTCTACTGTGAATAGTGTTTTAGTGAATATGGAAGTGCAGATGTCTCTTGAACATACTGGTTTCATTTCCTTGGAACATATATCCAGAAGCGGGACTGCTTGATCATATAGAAGGTTTTTTTTTTTTTTCTTTTTTCCTAGAAATGGCAATCGAACCCAGGATCTCATGCATGGTAAGCAAGCAATTTACCACTGAGCTGTTTTAGCCAGCGTTTTTGTTGTTGTTACAACAAGACCTGATGAGAATAATTAGAGGATGACAAGTTTATTTGGGGCTCATGGTTTCAGAGGTTCAGTTTATGGTTGGCCCACTTGATAGCTATGAACTCAAGGCGAGGCAGAACATCATGGCAGAAGGCAGGACGAGGGAAGGAGCTCAGGACTTGGTAGGAAGCAGAGAAGCCTCCATCAGCACATGTAGGTGAGATTATGCAGTAAAATATATAACGGAAAGGCATGCATCCAGTGACCTACTTCCTCCAGCCACACCCTCCCTGCCTACAGTTGCAACCCAATTGATCCATATGAGTGGATTAAACCATTGATTTGATTAGAGCTCTTGTAATCTAATCATTTGCCCTTGAACATTCTTGCATTGTCTTCATATCCAACCATAACACCAGCCCTGGTAGTTCTAATTCTAGGTTTTATTTTACTTTATTTTTGAGCACCTCCTTGCTGTTTTCAACAATGACTGTACTAATTTATATTCCTACTAATGGATTTACCAGTTTTGAACACTGACCACATTTGCCTTACCATTCTCTCTCTCTCTCTCTCCTTATGAATATTTTTTGAACCATTAAGCAGGGTGCATATACCATGCTCTTCATACTCAGGTATGCATTTTCTAAGAACATGGGTATCTTCTTTTATAATCACAGTATAATTATCATACCGAAGAATCTTAACATTGTGTAATACTTCCATCTGACTGCAGTCTATAATTCAATTTTGTCAATTGGACTCAAGAAGGAATGTCATTTTTTTTGCGTTGTTTCCTTGTACAGAAACCAGTTCAGATGATGTTTTGTATTTAATGACCCTGTCTCTTAGTCTTTTAAATATGAACCATGCCTCAGACTTTGTCTTTCATGATGCTGACTTTTTTTTTTTTTTTTTTAAGAATGCAAGCTGGATTCTTTAAAGACAGACCCTAAATTCCTGGTTGTCTGATGTTGTATCCTGATTAGATCCAGGAAATGCTGGCTTACTTCTCATCTAGTGCTGTCTCATGCTACGTCCATGTTCTGATGGAATCCTTTCTTCTATATTGGTGAGAATCATCCCACTCTTGGCTGACCCGGAAAGGAAGCATCTCCATGGTACCTTTCAGTACATTTTTGTTTATATTTCTGAAGAAAATCCAAACACTGATATTAGCCAACTCACATTATCTAAAATAAATCACATCATCCAGAGTATTTTGTTGCTTCTGGTGCTGTCAGATAGTATAGAGACAGCCTAGGATTTCAAGAGGAGTTTTTTTCTGCATACCTCTGACTCCCTCAAGGATCAATGATGCTTTCCATTTAACAGGCAGGCATGACCAGGAAGAGAGGGCAAAGAGAAAGAAAGATGGCTGAAATATATGTAGAGTGGATGGTTGAGCAGTGATTTCTGTTCCATGTAACCTCCATTGTCAACCAGAGTAAAAATAAATAATGGAAGAGAGATGACCCCCTGGTGTGCTGTTTGGGTCAGAGTAGAAATCTCCACAAGTAGTTACAGAAGCAGGCAGTGAGTCTGTTGCCCCATTGGCTATATGAAGTATTTTGTAGTTTTCAAAAATATATTAGAGACAGAAAAACAACTCAAACTAGCATAGATAAAAAGAGGAATTTCTTGGCTTACTTATTAGGCTCCAGGAATGGCTAGATCCAAGGACTCAAATAACATCATCAGAACTGTTTCTCAGTTTTGCTTTTTCCCATGCTGATTTTTCATTCTCAGTTGGATAGGAAAAAAATAGCCCCTATCAGCCTACCAAATGGTCACAACCTCAGGAGGAGAGCCCTTCTTTTCCCTATTAGTCCTCTTAAGTGGGCTGTCAATGATATTGTCTTCCACTGTTGTGTTTAGGAGGAGGGGATGCGCTGATCATCCCAGCCCGTATCACACATCTCACCTTCACGGTGGAGTCTGGGCATGTGATTGATAATCTCGTCAGGCGTAAAAGAGGTAGTTCCCCAATGAAAAAGATGTTAGCTAAGGACAAAATGAACAAGATATTCAGTACAGGTCTAATGCAATATGAAGGATGATTTAAGGAGCTCTTTGACATCATTTGAAGAACTGATGCGGTACCATGATTAACAGTCTAGTTTGGGGGTCTGAATCTTCATTCTACCATTCATAGGTTCTGTGGCATCGGCAAGTTCTCCAAGACTTTGAATCTCTTCATCTGTAAAATGAAGAAAACGACACATACCATATTATTGGGGTTCTTAGTTGCAAACAAGAATTCACTCCTTAGCAAACTGTCTAAGTAGAAAGCAATTAAGGGATACTAGATGGCCCAGAGAACCCCAGAGAAAAGAAATGGACTCCAGGGTAGATTTCCAGGAATAACTCCCAGCGCCTTTACCAATTGACCTGATCAAGGTGTTGCTGTCTCCACTCCACCGTTCTGGCCACACTGTGTGGTAGCTGCTGCCACGGTCTCTCCTAGGAGCAGACTGCCTCCACAGCAGTCACGCTGGTAAAGCAAAACCCCATCACGCCTGCTTCTCTGCACAGCCGGCCTCTGAATCATACTTTCAGGGGTGTGTCTGATCAATGGCACAGTGTTTGCACACAGGGGTGGCTTCCTGACCCACATCCTGTGCGGTCCCACAGGTTTCCTCTCCTCATATTAGTTTAGTCCTCTGTTGCTGTCGAAATCTTGAAATTCTTCACAGTTTCATGTCTGAACTTGTATTTGAGACGTCTGATGGGACAATGGAGCATGTGTGTGCAGAGGAGACACCCTGTGTGGTAGCACAGGCACACAGGGCTCAGGCCCGCAGGCGAAAGGTGGGCCGGTGCACTGATCAGTTGGCTTAGATGTCCATTGTCTACATCTTCATCTGGATAGTTCCAGATGATAGAGGTTCCCAGGTGGAGACCGGGCAAGGACTTGGTCCCAGATTGGTAGCAATCATAGTAATAGGAGCAGCAGAATAAGCAGTAGCCACTGTGGTGGAGGGTCTATAATGGCTCTGGGAGAGGAAAGGGGAAGGAGAAGGGCCAGGTTACCTCTGTTTCACTGCAGCCTCTGCACAGGGAGCATTAGCCCTGCAGTCTGAGAATTGGGATAAGAACTGCTGGTACTTGGTATTATTAAAAAAAGAAGAGCATGCACAGAGACATTGCAATGAAACCTACCAAGGAATTATTAGAATTCTCCAAATAGTTTAGAATCTCTGTTTTTGAAAACTGCTGCAACATTATACAGCAAATATCCACAGGGTTAGAAACAATTTAAATTTTGACTCTCACATTGGATGGAAAAGAACTTCATCCCCATGTAAAGCTTTGAATGCACCAAATATTCACGTGGAAGCTAAGTTTATGACAAGTTTTCTTTGTATTTGAAGACACAGTGATAGAATGTACAAAGTGGTGTTTTGAACTACCTACAAATCATGACACCACTTTCAGTTTCCTGTGTGATTTCAACAAGGTATAGGAAATGTCAAAGGAAACAGTAAAATTCCACTGTAGAACTTTTCTTCTTAAATTAAATTCCATTATACAAAACTGATTTGTATGAAGAGTTATAGCTTTTTGGAGAATTTTGCCCTACGAAAACCATCAGGCCTAGATGTACTAACATTTATGTTTCAAATAAAATTATCAAAAATTTACTTCAATGTTTTTTTAAAAAATATTTCTTAGTTACACATGAACACAATATTTTTAGTTTGCTTATTTATTTTTTATGTGAGGATTGAACCCAGTGCCTCACATGTGCAAGGCAAGCGCTTTGCCATGGAGCCACAACCCCAGCCCCTATCCCAATGTTTTCAGACTATAAAATATACATATGAGGGACTAGAGTTATGGCTCAGTGGAAGAGCTCTTGCCTTGTGAGACACTGGTTTCAATTTTCAGCAACACATATAAATAAAAAAAAAAGGTCCGTTGACAACTAAAAAAATGCATATTAAAAATATTTATTATACATATGTGCGCATATATATGTACCATGCATATGTATATGTATACCTATATGAGAAATCCAGCAACAGTGGCATCAACAAAAAGTCCTTCTTGAAATTAAGAATTATAAAAAAATTATTTGAGATCTTGCATTTGCCAAGAGCAACCAATATTGTTATACTGATTAAAAGTATAAATCAATTATACTGATTAAAAGTGACACTATTAAAAGCATATATTTTGATGACCTAGTAAATAAATTTGAATAAAAAGAAAAGTTAGAAAAATTTTATGCTCAATGTATGACATTAATATTATTCCTTACATTATTAAAATAGACACTTTTTTGCAATGTTATAAGTTTGCTGTCCATGTATCACTATTACCCTATGGTATATTTATAAGTAATAAAATATTTTTAAAGAAAAATGGATTTTATTTTAGTAACTTTAACTACATTTCCCCCCTTGCTTTTTGAATGAGACTCTACTTTTTTTTTGTTGTTTGTTAAGATGGAGGACTCTCTAAATTGTCCAGACTGACTTTGAACTCTGAATTCTCTTGCCTCAGCCTTCTGAGTAGCTGGGAACACAGGTGCAAGCCACTGGGTCTGGATGAGACCCCACCTTTTCAGTTTTCACTGGATCCTACAAATTATGTAGTTGGCCCTGGTTACGTGCCTATGATTTAGGTGCAAGTGAAGCTGGGAAATGTAGTTTTTTTTGGGGGGGGGTTCTACCTCACAAAGGAGGGTTTTATAAAGTAAGAAACCAATTAGTCAGCAATGACAAAATATCAGCTCCCCGCCCACCTCATTGGCTGCCAAGCCAATAACCCTATTTATTTTCTCTCTTGGTTTCGGTGACCCAGCCTGAGATCCACAGCATTAATCCCACGATTCTAAGGAAGGATCAGCAACTGGCAAAGGCCCGGGAGATGCATCAAAGCCAAGCTGGCTGTGCCCTTGCTTGTGAGGAGTGGTTTCCCTAACATCATGGGGCTCCTTGGCCTCTGCTCAGCTTCCTGGAGGCTTCTGGATGTCTGCCTGCCCCCCCCCACCCCCACCCCCAGAAGCTGTATTTGCTCTTTAGTGCTTTCCTAATGCCCTTTAATGCACAGAATGGATAAACTACAAATATTTATCTTTCTCAAAGCTGGATCCCAGGAAACTCTTCTCGATTTAAAAAAGATTAGTCATTTCATCTCCTGCCATTTTCATGTTCGCCAAATGGCTGAGTAGTCCCACAGTTCTTCTCTGTAAATATCCTGAAAGGAAAAGAAGAGCAAGCTGTTCTGAACTGAGCAGTAAAGTCAAACCTGTGTATCAGAAGCCTCCTCTGAGAGACCTGGCTAAGACACATTCACTGCGAGTGTCCAGATCTTTCTTAGCATGGCCCAAAGGATGCTGTAAATGCTGTGTGTGTGGTCGGCCAGTTTTCTAAATCTCTTTGTCTCATTCGTTTTTCTTTCTTTCTTTCTTTTGTGCTTTATGTGTTTTTAAAATTATCCTTATGATGTATTTTATTGATTTTTGTTAATCTACTTAAGCCTAAGACCAGCTAAATCAGAAACACTTTGTTTTCCACACTCTGTGCTCTGACTCCTTGTTTGATGGGCTTTTAGGTCATTGTGCCACTGGTCTCAGGTGTGTCCTGGTGATCTCCTGTCCCTGCCTTCCTCTTCTGACTGCACAATGGCTTCCCGGCTGCTCTCCTCCACCATCTTGGACACAATTCCCGTTCTCTACCTTGTGTGGTAAGGTGGACTTGGACGTTCACAAAGAGCCGTTTCTGCATCAGCTGAACTCCTGGTAGTTTGGCACTTCTCCTAGTTTTAGGTGTCAGATTCCTCTGTGGCAGGGCTGAGGCTGGCAGTTCCCTAGCAGGAGGAGATGTGTCCCCAGCCCCTTAGGCTGCTTAAGCCTTTTCCTTTTCACTCTCAGTGGTTCCATGGCAGGCCAAGGACCAGAAGATGGATGGTATTAGGGTTGACTTGTCCTCTCCAGTCCTAGGGTGATGACAATGACCTCTTGTGGGAGTTCTGTCCTTTTCCTTTGTCTCCCTCTGGGCTTTAGTCTTAGATGGTCACTCATGTGGTCTTCACTCTGCAAGGATGACAGGACATCCTGCTATGGGACCACTACCATGCTTCCCTCTGGGAGAGGCCAGCAGCTCCTGATGACATACTGGATGTACCCTCTGAGGACAAGGACATGCTTATAAGCACTTGCTCTAACTATGTGGAATCCCTCTGAGGATGCCAGCTTGGGACATGCCGGCTCCCATTTCCTCTTGAATCCATAGAGCTACTCCTGCTACTGCTGTATGTATGTATCCAGAATCTGGAGACTCCATATCTAAAGCACTTGCTGTAATGCATGATGTCGCCATTGCCGTTGCCCCTTTGTTGGGCATTGGAGGAGGTGCTGCAATTAGAAGAGAAGAGAATATATTTCCACAAACGCATTATATAATTTCATGAACACATTTGCAGAAGGCATGTTGGAATCTCCCCATCCTTAGCATAATCAGAGGAGATGGCCCCAAACACCTCTGAGACTTTGATCCCCTTCTCTATGGCTGCTGGCTTCTACCTAGGACTCAGGTATTTTCTTTATGTCCTCAGCTGGGATGGTCTGGGTATGGATATAAGCCTCCACAGTTTAGAGGACAAGCAAGATTCTCCCTGTGAGCAGAGATCTTTATCATCTGAAGGGGACACAGAGATGAAGGGTGATCAGTGGCAAGCTTCTGGTGGAGGTAATATACTCATGATTGTGGAGGCTGTTTTCACAAACCTCCAGGAAACAGACGGGGAAGCTCTTTGTAAGCCTGTGGCCTCTTCCCTGGGTGTCCCAGCCACTTCTAGCTGGACCAGATACCATGGTGTCAGGTATTGCCAGACGCTCCATTGGATACGAGGTCCATAGTCACCATTCCCATAATGTATACATCAAGTCACTTTCAAAGATCTGTTTAACTTAAATTTGGTCTGAGGCTACCTCTGCACCTTGAATTCACATCTAAGGAACTGCAACCTGACTTAGTACAGAAACAAACTAAAAGGCTCAGTTAGGACTACATTTTTTCTAACAAATAACTGTCACAACCCATCATAGCCATGCAGCTCCAGGCTGCCCACGGGATCAGGCCACATCCAAATAAAGCAAATGCCAGAGTTGTCACCAATCAAGCTGTCTCTGTATGTCACTTCCCTTTTCTGTTTATAAACACTGCCTGCCCAGGGAACTCTAACCTATAATGGTTCTGGGTGCCCAATTCAGGAACCACTGTTGCTCAAACTTTTGAAACCAACAGATCTGTGCATACCGAATACAGTCTACTCTCCCTTGTGTGGTTGTCCCTGCTGTCCCTCATGGAGATATTAAATATGCCTTCTGCATGCTGTTTTCCAGTGTCCGGTGGTACCCTGAGTTGCTGTCCATAGCTTTCATCAAGACGGCTCTCTGTGGCTCCTTCACACCTTCCTCCCCATATCATGATGAGTGAGCTGCAGTCTGCACAGGGCCCTGTTTTGCTCCACGATACATGCAGGGGGCACCTAGGGAGGAAGGGAGCACTGCTTACTCATCATTCAGTGCAGTCCTTGGTGCCAGCTGGGGCAATCCTATGCCTAGCCCAGATTGTACCCATTGAAGGCATAGAGATGTGGAGGACATTTGGGAGGGATCTCCCCAGACCTGAGACACCCTCTGCTTTTCCACCCTTCAGTTGCAAACCAGAAATGCTTTCCTTCCTCCTGAGTTTCCCTGTGTCTCATTCTTGCCAAAAGACTGATCATCAGGCTCCCTGGGAAACACAGTAGGTACAAAATAAAGGATGACCCATCTCACGTTCCTGGAAAGAGACCATTGAAACCCAACTTGCTAACGTTTTGTGGATCATTGAGACCAAATCCTTCAATCAGAGATAAGAACACTGTGCTCAAGAGGGTACCCCTTTGGTTGATGAAAGGGTCACTTGGGTCCTGATCTGGGGCTCATCTTCTTCTCTTCCATGCTTCCCCATGACTACTTAAAAAAGCAAGTGTTGAGTGGGCTCAGAATGACTGCTTTTTCAGTAAGGGATGATTTCTGGGCCTGGAACATAAAGGAACATAAAGCTCAAGGAACATAAAGAAGGACCTGGATACTGCCAGTTAGATTTATTACTGGAACGTTGTGACCAGATGAAACAGGGTCAGCAGTCAAATTGTTTCAGACTGAGATTGGGAAAGTAATCAAATGAGCTTGTGTGTAATTTTTGTGCAAGAGGAGAAAAGAAAAGGCATCTGCTATGGAATCTCAAGATTGTATATGTGTGCCTATGTGTGTCCAGTGTGATGGAGTGTTTAAGAGCTGTGGTTGTGGGACTGCAAATCTGCAATAGAGTCCCAATTACACCACCAACTAGATCTGCGCTCTGGGCAAATGAAGCCATTTCAGCTCTGTAGGCCTGCTTCTTTTGTTAGAAAAGAGGGATGACTTTTGTAGTTATTTCATAGAGGATTAAATAGGATTAAATACAAGGATTAAATGAGATTATCTATGCAGAGTACTTGGAGCAGTGCCTGGCACATGGTCAGTACTCCTCCAAAAATAGGTGACATTCTTATCCATCAGACAACATCAATGAGCTGTGCTTTCTAGATAGTTGATTTTCAGGGCCGCCTGGCCACCAGGTATGCTTCTCATCTGCTGCACACAAGTTAGCACCCATGCCAACCCTACTGTGTTTAAAAAGGGACAAGCTCATCAAGCAGGACTGGTCCTCCAACGTGGGGATTCCTGGTTCCCTCCGCCACCTCAGACTTGCCTGTGACAGGGTTTTGGCATGATCTGATGTCTGCTGGCCACAGTTTCTCTCTAGACTCCTAAACGAAACATTATCTCCTTCTTTTCATTGGGAGGCTTGGATCTGAATTTTCCTTAATGTAAGTGAGGTATTAGAACTTATTTCTCATAATAGATTTTTGTAAAATAAAAAATATTTTTTTCATCACCAGAACAAGATGGCCACATCAAATGGGAATATATTTTTTTTAAAATGGGAGATTTTTATCTGTCCACAGGGTAAGGAAGCCAACCTTGCTGCTTGCCGCTGCTTTCACATGACTTATGGGCCCCTTGAGTCTCTTGACCTCTGCTCTTTAGAGATTATAGCCATCAAAATGTCATTACTGAACTGACTGGGAACCTGGAATCCTGCCCTTCTGAGGCTTCAGTAGGAGGAGGAACAGCAGAGGGTCAGAGGATCTGGGATTCTGTGACTTTAAGAAAGATTCTAGCCCAAAGCAAGAGTTGAGCCAACCAGCAAAACAAGAAACTCAGAAGGGATGAAAGCCCACATCCAGAATGGGAGAAAACTCTGGGCCTGCGGAAGCTAGACCCTCTCAACAGGGGCTGAAGCAGCAGGAGCTTCTGTCAGGCTGGAGTTTGACCTAAGGAGCTGGTCCCAGAGCCACCTGCTTAGACTGAAGCAATGGAGGCTTCCAGTGGGGGTTCTGTACTAGGCAGCCCCCAGAAGGCCCGCACCTCTGGTCCTAAAGGACTCTTGACTCTCACTGAGCACGGCTTGGAACCCCACTGGGGCAAACTGAGTGTCCTCAGTAATCCCTGGGCTGTAAGCAGGTTTTCAGTAGGTCTAAATAGGAGGGTGGGATAGGGTGTGGGATAACTGTGGTGGCAGGGCCTACCCTATAGTGAGAGGCATGGAGGAACACTGTGAGGTGGCTGGCCATGTCCCAGGCTAAGGAATCCTGACTCTAGATTCATGACATTGTGAGTTGATAATTTTGTAATATTGTTGCTTATCCTCTTAGCAGTTCACTTCCTCACTCCCTCACTCCCCAGACCACTGGTGCCAATGGCTGCTGGATGTCTGCCATGAGGCAGACCCTTTGCTGGACAACAGGAAGATGGGGAGGACAGAGCCCCTGTCTTTAGTCAGGTCCACTGGGGGATAAATCCTACGTGAAATCTTCAGTGATTAAGAAATTGTAAGGTAATTTTATGTATCACATGGCTAGGTCACCTTACCCAGATATTTAGTCAAACATTCTAGAAGTTTCTGTGAAGATCTTTTTCAGATGAGATTAATGTTCAAGTCAGTGCTCTTTAAGTAAAACAGATTACAGATTGGTGAGCTTCATCTGATCAGTTGAAGGCCTTAATCGGAAAAGACTGATCTTTCCTGAATAAGATGGAATTTGGTTGGCAAAATGCCCTCTGATTGGATCTGTAACTCTTCCCTGAGTCTCTGGCTTCTTGGCCTTCCCTGCAGAGTTTAGAATTGCACCTCCACAATTGCTTGTGTTAGTTCTCTAAAATTCCTTAAATTACCTCTCTTTCTTTTTGTTGTATTCATGAACAGGTGCATGCACACACACACACACACACACACACACACACACACACACACAGCTGGCGCTCCATGTCTCTGTGTTTTACATTTATAGATTCAACCAACCACAGATCAAAAATATTCAGGAAAAAAATTTTTATCTGTACTGAACATGACATCATCTCCTAAACAATACAGTGTACCAACTATTTACATAGCATTTACATGATATTATGTATTCTTAGTAATCTAGAGATGATTTAAAGACTATGGGAGGATATGCATAGATTATATGCAAATATCAAGCCATTTCTATAAGGGACTGAGCATCTGCAAATTTTAGAATCCATAGGGGGTCCCGGAGACAATCCCTCACAGACACTGAGGGACAAATTGTTCACACACAGAGTCCCTGACTTACAATGGTTCGACTTACAATCTTTTGAATTTACGAGGGTATGAGAGCATCCCATGAGGCAATTTTGTTTTTACCTTCAGTACAGTATTCATTATTTTGTAAAGTGTTGAATCGCTCATGTAATTTTCAACACCTTATAAAATACATTTGTGTTGCATGATTTGGCCCAACTGTAGGCTAATGTAAGCATTCTGAGCATGTTTAATAAGGATGAGGCTAAGCTATCATGTGCAGTAGATTAGGTTACATAATGAATGCACTTTCAACTTAACAATATTTTCAACTTATTAGGGGTTTGTCATGATGTAATCCCACCATAAGTCAAGGAGCATCTGTGTGCATGCTCATACATGTGCGCGCACATGTGTGCATACACACACACACACACACTTCCTATTAGTTCTATTTCTCAGGAGAACCCTGACAGGAATCCACTGTCTGTTACTATTGCCCTCTAGAAGATGTTTGCATTTTATTAAACAATTTGTATCGTGGGTTTTTTTCATATGATAAAATGTGCATTGTGAGAAATATAGAAAATACAAACAAATAGTGTAAAGATTGTCCCAGTAAACACTTTGCTGAGTACCCTTTTTTTTTCCTATGCATATATAGACAAGTAGACTCCACAAAATTAGCATCATGAGACTTTAATTGGTCTTTTCTTCAATAAGATTAATTGTAAGCATTTTAAAAATGTCATTAAAATTCTATGGAAATATGTCTAGGGCCTGCCCACTGGTCTGTTTTTGTTGGAAATTTTGGTTGTTTCCTAATTTCTGTTATTATAAATAGCTCTGCAATGAAAGTTTTTGTACATAAATCTGTGTCTGCCTCTCTGATTATTTCCTTAGGGAAGATTCCTAGAAGGGGAATTACTGAGAACTTTGGCCTCATAAATGAGGATTATGAAAAATAGGAAGGGGAAAATGCAATAAATTAAATAAATTGGGTTGCCTGAATCATTTTCCCTGAGAAAATAAGAAACACCTGATCTCCTCCAGGGCGGAAATGGTGGTCATCAATGTTATTTAGGGAGGCAGTTAGGTTTGGTAGTAAGAAAACCAGATTAGGAGGCTGGTCTTGGGGTTCTAGGCACACTTCAGTTCTCTTTGCAACCAAGAAGGGCCCTGACATGTTTTGTTCTTGATGGGTGTAGTGGAGAAATTATACCTGCCCTGCCCACTTCACTGGAGGTTGTGGAATGCACCTGATCTACCCCCTCACCCACCTGGCCTTTCCTCCCTTCCCAGAGCAGGTGCTTCTGGGAAGTCTGCCTTAATTTTCCAAGAATAAATCAGAAGGCTCTTTTCTAGTACTCTATCCAAGTTCTATTCTAACATACATATTGTTATATAATAATGTTTGCTTCCTCCAGTTGGACTGTGAGCCTGAATCGTATTCATCTTTTCTTTCCACTGGCACTTAGTACAAGGCATGCAGGAGGTGCCAATTAATGTTAACAAAAAGAAATTCAGCACTAAGTGAACATGATACCAACCACAAGCACTTTTTAAGCACCAAGTGTGTATCTCTGGTGCTCACAGCCAAACAGAATAAATACAGCACTGGCTAAGTACCTGTTTGGTGGTGTAGGTACACAGCATCACAGGAATTCAGAGCAAAGCACAGAGCCATCACTGAGCCCTGCGGTGGTCAAGGAAGTCCTTACCGAATCAGACCTGGGCCTTTGACAACATGGATCTTAGATAAGGAGACAATAAAAGGATGTCACCCTAGAAAGGAGAATCTCATGAGCCAAGACGTTCCAGCAGTTTAATGTGTTATCTGGGATGCAGCAGGAACTTTGGAGGTACTTGCTGAATGAGAGGATGAATATGTGAGAGCACAGCATCACGTATTCTGAGGACGAGGTGATTACTTCATGCTTTCCCAGAGGGACTGTCTTTAGTATCAATGCAAAAACATGGTGGCCAATCAATCCAAGCGGGATTTTCAATCTCTCCTTAGTCTCTAAATAGAGGTGCAAACATTGTTTAGCTAAATTTCCTCAGTGATGCACATAAAATTATGGGCCCAGGTACCTACACAGGGGCCTCCATGCACCCTGTGTGCCTCCCTAGATCCTCAGTAGACCCTAATGAGTGACTGGGCTACTCTGTCAAAAATGGCTTCCAAGATCAAGTGACATGGAAGTCTGACATGTTCTGCTTGATTCATGGTTCCCACAGGCAGATTTTTTTTTAAGCCACTCTGTCCATTCTGTTCTGGCTGACACTGGTAAACCTTATGCTGTGTTGAAGTCATGTTGTTTATTAGAGACTGGAAATTCAAAAGTTATAGGGGTTTATCTCAAAATCATCAGTAAATTGCCAAATAATGATTTTGTCTCTTGGTCTCCTACTTTAGGAAAGAGGCTCAAACTTGGTCTTTAAAACTGATGGGCCATAGATTGACATTTTTGTTTTTCAGGAAAAGGAAGCTTCTGTTGTGAATAACAGAGACTTTCCTTCTGTCCTTGCAACAAAGGTAAACAAGATAGGAGTTTATTCTTTTTGCACATATAAAGTCCAGGGCAAGGTGATCCAGGTTTAGATACTGCATCCATTGTCTCCAGGGGTATAAACTCCTTCTGGCCTAACTAGGATCCATGCCTAGGATGTGGCCTGCTTCTTCATGTCCAAGATGGCTGCCACGTTTCTGCTGACTCAGACACCCTCCTAACATCGCAGGAAGTGCAAGGGAAGGAGTGCTACTTCTCCCATTTATGGAACTTTCTAGAAGTCCCACACCTCACTCTTGCTAATATCTCTTGGCCAAAGCATAGTTGATGGTCATAACTATCTGCAAGCCAGCTGTAGCAGAGTGCCAGTGTACCCATCTAAAAACAAGTTCATCTGAAGGAAGAGAGGATGGGAATTTCTAATAAGCTGCCACAAACGTGACTGCATCTACATTATTTTTTACTCACTTCAGAAAGTGAAGCAATGATGCAAACAAATGAGGAAAGATGCAAAAATGTCATCCGAAGGGGGTAAAATCTGTTTTCTAAATCTTAGGTTCTAAAATTTCAGAGTTGCTAAACCACAAGTTTGTAGCCCTCGTTAGGACGCGTCTT
Organism: Ictidomys tridecemlineatus; assembly: GCF_052094955.1. Lineage (NCBI taxonomy): Eukaryota > Metazoa > Chordata > Mammalia > Rodentia > Sciuridae > Ictidomys > Ictidomys tridecemlineatus. The sequence goes on from NC_135483.1 coordinate 57,606,102, forward strand.
GTACTTCTCATATATTTGTGTCTGAAATATACAATGTATTTTTTATTTGAATTTTTAGGGTAGTAACTAACTGCTGAATAAGCTACATTCTATCTTGCAAATTGGACAATTATTTATAATTGCCACAAAGTTATATTTTTCACATTCAACTTTTCTATTGTGAAATATAATGCATTTTCTCCTTATAGGAGTAAATACATAAAGTGTCGATATAACTTTGTTTTTCAACTGAGGATTGAACACAGGGACACTCAACCACTGAGCCACATTCCTCAGCTTGTTTTTTATTTTTATTTTTTATTTTGAGACAAGGTCTTGCTAAGTTGCTTGGGACTTGGCTATGTTGCTGAGGCTGGCTTTGAATTTAGGATCCTCCTGTCTCAGCCTCTGGAGTTGCTAGGATTATAGGCAAGAACCTCTGCAATGATGTAACTTTTGAATGGAGCTCTTGAGGTCTTCTACATTGTTATTTAACTTGACCTTTCTGACAGTTCTGTGAGGAAGAAAGGGCAGCAACAGTATCATCTGATTGTCTCAAGTGAGAAAGTACAGAAGACAGACACCTTCCCCAGAGTTCAAAGCCAGCGGTGGCTCCTTCTCTTCCCAGAGACCCTGGTGTATCTACCCACAACTGCCTTTCTCAGAGACCGCAGACGTCCCACAAAACTTGGCCAAGTCAGAAAGAGGTGAGCTCAACTTTCTGGAAAATTATTGATAAGAGAAAACAAACAGTCACAAAGATACTAAAACATAAGATATCTCCAGAGCCAAGAGGTAAATGCAGCAAGAATTACCACTGGAAATAAACAGTGTCTAGTGACAGGAACGTGCAAAACCACTCTCAGAGATTTAAGATTTTACTATAAATGAAATAAAGGGGGGGAAAAAAGGACACACACTTGGCAGCCCTTCTCTTTGTCACTATTTTTGGTTTCCTGTGTGAAGAAAGTTTTGAAGATTTCCTTGTAAGGACAAAAGGAAAAAAAAATCAAGCTGTGACCTCAGGACCTTAGCAGAAGCAACCATGAGTGAATAGTCGCCTTCTCCAGCAGTTGGAAAGAATCGGTAGCAGACTGTAAAATCTTCCCACCACCCCCAGATGCAGGGAACTGATAAAATCAGCTCAATAGTCTCAAAACTCTGGAATCATCCGCCTCAACATTTCAGATACAGAATGCCCCTGAGTTTGGGATAAGGGAGCACCAGGGCAAAGTCGGTCTTTTTTTTTTTTTTTCCCCCTAAAGTAGGCATTGGATCTGAGCCCCCAGAGGAAATGTTTGGTGATATGTATTTAGTTCTTACAAACTCTTTCATCTGTGGAATCTCTTCTACATGGTGGAAAGAAGAGAAGCAACACATGACCAGTTCCTGTGTGTTTGCAGATTAGTTATAATCGAGTGAACAAGTTGTTGAGCAATGGGAATCAAGAATAATCCTTCTCCTCAGAGGGATCTTCAGCAGAGCCTGCTCGTTTATTTATTAAACACACTTTTATAATGTGTGCTGAGTGCCAGGTAGGGGCTTTACACATATTCATTTAATACTCCTAATAATCCTCTAAGGGAATTATTATTGGGCTCGGTGGTAGAGCACTTGCCTAACATGTGTGAGGCCTTGGGTTCAATCCCTGTACCAAAAGGAAGAAAAAAAAAAAAAAAAGCAAGGGAGGTATTTGACAAGTGACGAAACTGAGACATTTTAAATTTATCTAACTATCTGGTCCAAGGAGCTTGTGAGTGAATGCAAGACCATGCAAGACCCCATGTCCCAAACCATAATGCAGGTTGTCTCTCATTTCCTATACACCAAAGTCTAGAAAGAATGTCTATTTGAAATTAGAATAATATGGAAGCACAGGCTGTAATAAGATTTTCTTAGATTGAGTATCTTATATAGATGGTATAAGGCAGAGTACTCAGTTCTGCTTTTCTGAAGGAAGGAAGGAAAGCGAGGAGGAAGGGATGGTCATCATATACCAGGAAGAGGTATATAATTTGGGCCCTCTTTCTTAAGAATGTCACTGCAGAGGAAGAAGCTGTATCATCTTCAGTGTCCTCATTTCTTTAAATAAGGATTGTCATAGCAGGTGTGGTGGCACATACCTATAATTCCAGTGACTCAGGAGGCTGAGGCAGGAGGATCACAAGTTTGAGGACAACCTGTGCAACTTGGTGATACACTGTCTCAAAATTAAAAAAAAAAAAAATTAAAAGGGCTTGGAATGTACCTCAGTGGAAGATGCCCCTGGGTTCAATTATAAGTAGGTAAATAGATAGATAGATAGATAGATAGATAGATAGATAGATGATTGATAGATGATTGGTAGATAGATGATAAATAGATAGATAACATAACCAAGCTGCCTTCATTGTACTTTGTTTATAAGTTAAGTCAAATCAGATAATCAATGTCAAAGCCCTTTAAAAAATTATTGAAATATATGATTAAGTACTTTTACAATTATTATGATACAGTCAGCTTACTGGTTGATTTTGTTTTCAATTTTTCCTTTTTCCACTCTGGCTTTAACTTTGGGGGAAGGGAGAGGAAATGATTCAAACTAAAATTCTCATGTTTTCCAGAAGTATTACAACCAGCTACTACTCTTTTCCCCTTTGGGTGAACATTCCACATATGACACCACTTCCCCCCAATGCAAAACATTCATTATTATAATGACACCTTCCAAAAGGAAGCACTTTCTGAATGGCATTCATCCAAACTCTTAAAGTATGCTCATCATCCAGCCTTCAAAATGTTTTATTGGCTTGCAAATGTTCAGACCTCCTTTTTATCACGAAAATAGGGATGCCACACCTTGTGATTACCTGTTGTCTGCGGTAGCAGAGTTCTCCTCACAGGAAGCTTCAGGTTTGGGGGCCCCTTCCTATTAGTCAGCTCTCACTTAATCACAGAGCAGGGGCTTGTCCCCTTTGAGGTATCCGCTGTCTCCTTCCCCCTTCCTGGGAGAGTTTTAAGTGAAGTCAGTAGGTCCCATCGGGAGCACTGGGACTAGGGGAGGGAGCCTCGGGGTCTGTGCAGTTTTTAGCTCCTGATTTCTCTCTCTTGCTGCTCACCTGGAGATCTCAGAGGAGATCTGAACACACCATCATGCACTTCTCCTTGGCTGTTCCTGTTTCAGAGCCACCTTCCCCCACCCCTGCAGTCTTCTTGGTGCCTCCATCTCTCTGACACCCAGTACCCAAGGCCCACCCATTCTGCTTTCTTATGCCACCACCACTGTTCACCTTAAGTTCATCTTCCACATTGGAAGGATGGAGGGATTTCTGCAGCACAAATGTATTTAAATGATTTCAGGAATTTCTAGCATAGGTTTGATCTTAAGTGTCCCCTAAAGCTCCATGTGTGGAAAGCTTGGTCCCCATCCTCTGTCACTATTGATAGGCAGTGGAACCCTTAAGAGGTGGAGTCTAGTGGGAGGTTTTTAGGTCTTTGGGGCGTGACTTGAAAGGGATGAGGAGACCCTGCCCCTTCTTTCCTTTCTTTTGCTTCGTGGCCATGAAATTATCAGTTTTTTTTTCTACCACACATTCCTGCCATGATGTCCTGACCCAGGCCCAAGGCACAAGAGCCAACCAGTTACGGACTAGAACCTTGAAAACTGAGCCGAAATAAATATTTTTTGGAGGGTGGATGGGTAGCAGGGATTGAACTCATGGGCACTTGACCAACTAAGCCACATGCCCAGTCCTATTTTGTATTTTGTTTAGAGACAGGATCTCATTGAGAGTTGCTTAGTGCCTCACTTTTGCTGAGACTGGCTTTTGAACTCACAATCCTCCTGTCTCAGCCTCTAGAGCTGCTGGGATTACAAAATAAACCTTTATAAATTGATTGTCTCGAGTATTTTTCATAGTAACGGGAAGTTTGACTAACACAGGTCCTTACTGCTAATATGGCAGAAAGATTCCTAGTGACTTTTTTCCTGCCCACCACCCAGAGAAACCTCAGCTCCTCCCAATTCCTTGCGCAAATCGACACTTAGCCACACTGGCTGCCTTCAACTACAAATACCTCTGCCATCTGTTTTTTTCCTGGCTAAGTTCTCCTCGACCTCAAATATTCAGCTCAAACATCTTAACAGACTGCTGGAATGTCCTCCCAGATCCCACCACAGAGACCCCATTAAAGCGGCATCCTAAGCTGTTTGTCCTTCTTTATCTATCCACTTTGGTCAGAAGAGCTTCAGGGATTGGTGTTGTATACTTATCTTAGTTTTCCAAACCTCAAATAAAGTATGGCATCAGATATATGTTCAAAAATGTTACTGGATGAACGGATGCATTCTAATATTACGTATCTACTGCTTGCAGGCTCACTGAATCCCATAGAACACAGCATTGACCAGGGTACCCACTGCACACAAAGGAAGTTTGGGGAGCGCCCATGTCATGAAATCCTCTGGTCATATCACAAGTTGTGCCATCTAGAAACAACCACCTCATGGAGATGAACAGTCTTCTAGATGCACAGCTAGAGACGAAAGGGTGGGGTGCCCTCAGACACCTCTCTAAGCCACTGGATCCCCTGCAGGTTAGCAAAGAGTAGAAGTGAGAGGCACTCCTGTCAGTCTGGTCACTGCAGTAGATGTTCTTGTGTCCAAGGGGCCACACTCTTGCTCAGGGGCCCAGAAGGGACCTCTTTTATAAGGGCACAAATCTGATTCCTAAGGGTGGAGCCTTCCTAAACTAATGTTCCCAGAGGGCCCACCACTTAATACCATCACCCTGGTGGTTACGTCCCAACACGTGAACTTTGGGAAAACACAAACATTCTGACCACAGCACAAGCCTTCCACAGTATCAAGTTCTACTTCATACAGGCTGCCAAGGTCAGCACTTTACCTGTTCACCTAATAGTGAGGCTGTTGCCATGCTCTTGGGCAGAAGTGTTTCATTTGGGTACATGGTGATAGAATTAGACAAGGAATGTGGTCGCACCCTAGGATCAGAGCTCCAGGCCATGTAACTTTTCTCTGCTATCAGTTGTTTTGTTTTGTTTTATATATATACACATATACATATATATAATATATATAAATTTTAAAAAATATATAAAATATATATATATATATATATATATATATATATATATATATATATTTTTTTTTTTTTGCTGGTACTAGGGATTGAACCCAGCACTTTATTCATGCTACCCAAGCATTCTACCATTGAGCTACATTTCCAGCCCTCCCTGCTATCTGTTCTTAAATGCCCTGTTATTAACAGCCTAATCATGAAATGGAAAATAACCTTAATATCTTAAAAGGAAAATATGACTGAAATGGAAAAATAGGGTGAAGGAACAGCCTCAAATTGTTTCCAATGTTTGGGAAATTCAGGACCGTGGTCAAATAGAGGATCTTTGTATTATTTTTTCCATTAAAAAAAAAGTTTAAAAATAAATGAGGACTATGATTTTTAAAAGAAACTTCTATCCAGAGACTAAAAAACTGGCTCTTTAGCACTGCATTTTTAGAAACGTGGATTCAGGATAATAAGATGTGACTGAGGGCTGGGGATGTGGCTCAAGCGGTAACGTGATGCCTTGGCATGCGCGGGGCGCTGGGTTCGATCCTCAGCACCACATAAAAATAAAATAAAGATGTTGTGTGCACTGAAAACTAAAAAATAAATATTAAAATTTTTTTTTTAAAAAAGATGTGACTGAAAAAAGGATGATATATTTTCAAAGAAACTAGACTTCTGGGCTGGGGTTGTGGCTCAGTTGGAGAGTGCTTGCCTGGCATGTGTGAAGCCCTGGGTTTGATCCTCAGCACCCCATGTAAATTAATTAGTTAACTAATTAATTAAAAGATCCATCGACAACTAAAAAAATATTTTAAGAAACAAAGAAACTAGACTTCTTTTTGTTTGGGTTTGGCTCAGCCAAAAGATCTTATTTTTATTAGGAATTACATGATTGGCATAGAGAAACACTTGATCCAGGGGCTTGAATAACTTTCTCTAGTAACAAATACTTCCCTACAATTTATATAATGATGAATCAGATTAACAGTTAATTTATAATTAAAGTGAGCAAATTCCAGTCCCTGAGACAAATGTGTTCTATAGATTCAATAAACAATTCACTGCTTTACATGCTTTGAGATTAAAGTTTACATTCCAGCAACTATGCATTTATCTTTTAGGACCATTAAGGCCAAAAAAAGAGACACTTGACAAACTTGTGAACATCTCAGGAAGCTTTTTCTTTCTCTGCAGAAAACATGAGCAGTGGGCATGGCTTGTACATTCAAACATAAACTACACAAAACATTTCCCTCCTGAGTGACTCTTTGTTCTTTATACCGAAGAGACTATCAGAGTGTGGATGTTTTTCAGCCCACCTCTGTATTAATAACCAGTATTCTATGTACAAGATCTTGTCCCTAAGAATCAAATTGATTCTGATCTGTAATTTTAGTTTTGACCAAGACATAACTGAAGTGTTTATGATTGTGTTCTTTATTGCTGTATTTCATCAGCCTGTTGTCTATGAAAGTTATATTTTCCCACTACAAAATGATCCTTCCTTCCTTCCCTCCTTCCTTCCTCCCACAAAAAAAGTGAAGCTGTACTGAGCAGGTGAAGGTGAGTGTGTGTTGGAGGGATAGGAGCCAGAGGGTGTACTTTGCATAAAAGAAACTCCAGAAATGTGGAAGAGCAGAGCAAGATCAGGGAACAAAAGCAGGTCAAGGTCTCAGGTGTGTAAAGTGTGAGGCAAGAAAGGGCAAGAGATGAGGATACCAAATTTGTCAGGTGCCATATTGTGGAGAAACCTCTGCTCTATTAAAAAGCTTGGATTTGATTCAATAAAAAAAGAGAATAAGCTAGTGGGTTTTAAGACTGAATGCAGGGAAACTAATTAATAGGCGCTCACTGTGGTGCACAGAGAAGCGGGAGAGAATGAGGGCCCAACCTAGGGTGGTAAGGAAAGAACAGGGCCCAGAAATGTTCAGAAAGTAAATTCAGCTGGTGTGAATGATTGCTTGGACATGAGGGATAAGGAAAGAAGAGGGAGGAATCCAAAGCATCTGCCAACTTTTTGTGACTGGATTAAAATAAGAAGCATTGCCAACTGAGAGATTAAAAAAATAATAATAAGCAGGTGAACTGGTTTAGAAAGAAAAATGGTGAGCTGCACTTTGAACCCCTCAGTGGGATATGGGAATAAGATGTATATGTCTGGAACTCAGAAAAGATCTGTAGATACAGATTTTGGCAGTTATTGGCATGTACACAGTGGTTGAAACCATAAGAAAGGATAAAATCATCTGCAATTGCTCTAGGAAAGTATGCAGTATAAGAGAAGCAGAGAGTTAAGGATAGAGGTGGCAGCCTCTAAGCATGATTAGAACTAAAGGAAGCCCATGAAGAAGTGGGTAGATATGCTGTTGGAGGAGGCGTGATTGTCATGGATTCTAAAGGAGTGAAATGCTTCAAGGACAGTGAGAACAAGAGTCTCCAAGGCAGAAGTCCATAAGATGATCTGAATTATGTGCATCAGATCTGATGATCGGAACTTCAATGGAGAGGGCCCAGTTAGAGCAGGAGCTTGAGGAAGCATGGGCTTTAGGGGGAAATAGGAACCTGAACTTCAGATGCCCAATGGTGGATGCATATGAAGTAGAGGGGGAAGAGAAGCCAATTAGGAGAATATTAAGGATAAAAGATACTTGAGGTTTTTGAGGTTGAAGAATTGGTATCACAAGAAATGAGTTTTGTCTCAACTCAAAGTGGATTAAGGACGTAGGAATTAGACCAGAGACCCTCTGCCTAATAGAGGAAAAAGTAGGCCCAAATCTTCATCACATCAGATTAGGCCCCTACTTCCTTAACAAGACTCTTAAAGTACAAGAAATAAAATCAAGAATTAATAAATTAGATGGATTCAAACTAAAAAATTTCTTCTCAGCGAAAGAAACAATCAATGAGGTGAAGAGAGAGCCTATATTTTGGGAGCAAATCTTTGCCACACGCATGTCAGATAGAACACTAATCTATATGATATATAAAGAACTTTAAAAACTTAACACCAAAATAAATTAATTAATTAATTAAATAAACAACCCAATCAATAATTGGGCTAAGGAGCTGAACAGACACTTCTCAGAAGATGATAGAGAATCAATCAACAAATATATGAAAAAATGTTTAACATCTCTAGTAATTAAAGAAATGCAAATCAAAACTACTCTAAGATTTCATCTCATGCCAGTCACAATGGCAGTTATCAAGAATACAAACAACAATAAGTGTTGGCGAGGATGTGGGGGAAAAGCAGACTTATACGATGCTGGTGGGACAGCAAATTGATGCAACCAGTCTGGAAAGCAGTATAGAGATTCCTTAGAAAACTTGGAATGGAACCAACAATTGATCCAGCTATCCCATTCCTTGGTCTATGCTCAAAGGACTTAAAATCATCATACTATAGTGACACAGCCACATCAATGTTATATAGCAGCTCAATTCACAATAGCTAAACTGTGGAGCCAACCTAGATGTCCTTCAATAGATGAATGGATAAAGAAACTATGGTATATATATACACAATGGAATATTAATCAGCAATAAAAGAGAATAAAATCATGGCATTTGCAGGTAAATGGATGGAGTTGGAGAATATCAGGCTAAGTGAAGTTAGCCAATCCCAAAAAACCAAAGGCCAAATATTCTCTCTGATAAGTGGATGCTGATCCATAATGGGGTGGGGGAGGGCCTGGGGAAAATGGAAGAACTTGGAAAATGGAGGAAAAATGATCAAAGGGAGGATAAGGAGGGGAGGGGGCATGGGGGCAGGAAAGATGGTGGAATGAGATGGACCTCATTACTCTAAGTACATGTATGACTGCACATATGTTGCGACACTACATCATGTACAAGCAGAGAAATGAAAAGTTGTGTGGCAATTGTATACAATGAATAGAAATGCACTCTGCTGTCATATGTACCCAGTTAGAATAAATAAATAAATTTTTAAAAATTAGTTTTTTTAAGAGTTAGATTATGGAGAAAGTAGAGCGTAGCATCTTAAGGTTTTGGGTATTAAAATGGTTCTGGATGATAAGATCCAAGGCAAGTTTCTAGAAAAGTAGTGGAGATGAGGAGTGTTAAAGCTAGGCCACTGAAATGGAAAAGGCTTGGGCATGAATAGTGAAGGCCTTGTGTGTATAGTGTACACTCAGGTCTGGTGAGTTAATGGGAGGAGGTGGAAAGGAAGTCTGGGAGCCAGATCCCAAAGACCTTAATGGAGATAATTGCTTTGTTTTATTGGCTGAATATGTTTCTAGACACTATTCTAAGTTCTTTGTATACATTTATGCCCTAGAGGTACTAATGTTATCCCCCATTTTAAAGATGAGGAAATCCACACACTGAATAATTAAGTCCCCAAAGCAGTGGATTCAGAATGTGAACTCAGGCTGATTCCAAGACCCCATGGATGTACCCATTGTATTATTAAGAAGGGGGGGGCAATCTAATTATTTTCCAGCAATGCTTGTATCCATCCCTCCTCCCCAATCTCATTATTACCTCCCTGGTTTGGGTTCTCATCAATTCTCACTGGGACTAGTATGGTCTCTCTGCAGGTCCCTACAAACTAATGTCAGATAACATAATTGCAACATCGGTGTGCCCCCATTATCCTTCTGTGTCCCTTAAATCTTTGTTCACTCCCATTTCTTTTCTGGGTCTAGGTCTGAACTTCTTATTCAGACTTTACTATATTCTTCAATGTGATCCCAGGCTCCGTTCTAACATGGTGGCTTCCCACTCTTTTGAAAGACTTGCTTCCCCCAGCTTCCATGCCTGGCAAACAAGTACAAAATAAGAGAACAAAATTCTGATAGAACTTACCTACTTTCAGGGGCAGACAGTGAGCAAAAGCGAGTAATAGGGGCGAGGAAGACAATGAATGATCATGTGATGGAGTTGGGGGAGGGAAAGCCTCTATGAGGAAGCGACACTAGAATTATGTTTTAAATGAGGATCAGAAGACAATCATGGGTATGTCCCACAGAATTGTGGTGCAGATAGAGGAAACAGCAAGTTTGAGAATTCCAAGATGAAAGAGAGGATTAAAAAAAAAAAAAAAAACCTTGATATGTTCCAATTATACAAATAAGGTCAGTGAAGCTGGTACCTACTGGGGAATGAATGAGGTGAGACTGGAAAGGTAGGTCAGGACCAGATCAAGTCGGGCCTCTGAGGCCACAACAAGGCAGAATTGGGTGTTATTCTAATTGCAGGGGGAAGCCACCAAGGGTTTCAAGCAAGTAAGTGGCTGCTGAGAGATATTTATCCATGAATTCCTTCTGTTTCTGCATGGATCTCTGAGCACAGGCATTCATAGCCAATGTTCATATAAGGAGACATTCCAGAATAATAAAGCTTAGAGATGTCTCTCTTTCTAGAGACATCCCAGAGTAATAAAGATAAAGACCTCTTCTTCCCCTTCCCAGAAGAGATTTGCTTACATTCTAAGGTAATGAGTAATTCCTCTTTCTCTAGAAGGGATGGGAAGGTCACCAGCAGATGTACATGTGATTAGATTTTTTCCTAATTTCAGGGTTCCTCTCTTGTGATTCACCCCACTGCACATACAGGTAACATCTGATCTCATCACATAGGGGACATGGTTCATTTTCTGACCCAGAAGTCTCTTGTATGCTGTTAGTACACACACACACACACACACACACACACACACACACACACACACACACTCACATCAGACTAACTTGTTAACCTTCAAGGAAGGTAAAATTTCAGATCCTTCATTGTTTCTGACTAATCAATGGCCTAATGCACTTTGCTTTTGAAAAGAATTCTATAATGAGGAGACCGAGGGTTAAAGAGTGGAGATTTGCACCAAGGCTCTCCTTTGGACGACCAACACTAAAGGGTTTGGTGGCATTTATTAAGTGTCTCCCAAGAGAAACCATCCTGGCCACACTGAGTTTTCCTTCTAAACTCTGCAAGTGTGTTATAAATATAGATTCTATTCAGAGACTATTCACACCAGTTCTCTGAAAGTTTATACTCAAAAAGTGATATAAGAAATAGCCCAGGGGCTTTGAACTTATGATCCCCCTGCCTCAGCCTCCTAAATTGCTGGGATTACAGGCATATGCCACTGTACCCAGCTATTAGCATGTATTAATACAAAGTGCTAGGGATATTTGTCTATAAGGCATCTTTAATACTCAGTAGAGTGTTTGCCTAGCATGCCTGAGCACCTAGATTTGATAGTCAGAAACACAAGAATGTAACACAGCTTTAGTAATAAAGCTTTGATTTTGCCCCTTCAAAAGAAAGAAAGAAAGAGCCCCGGGGGAGAAACACACAAAAAGTCAGGAAGTTAAACCAGGCTTTGTGTGTGTGTGTGGTTGGGGGGGAGGTGGATAGTCTTGTCCTGGAATTTTTTTTTAAGAAACAAAGTTGAAGCCTGATGAATTCCCATTTGCTTTGAGTTTATTGATAAAAGACTTTGAAGCCTTCACATTTGGCAAAAGCATTATCCCAGGATGCCATGCAATACCCTCCACCCTCTTCCCTGGGATGCTTCAGTCTTCTGGGGTACAGTGAGCTGGAATGCTCCACCCACGCATTGTAGAACACTCTGGAGAAGTCTCCAGCCAGACACAGCTCCCATTTGGCGTGGGTGGCTGTGTTTGTTTCATGTCACCTGGAGAGGGCAGTCACAATAAGATGACTCCCTGGAGGGTTTTTGTTTGCTGGTGTGTGTTGAAAACAAAGCAGGGACATTCTTGGTTGAACTCAATATTCCCAGATCCTCTTGAACATCTGCTTTCCAGGAAGAAATACTGCTTGGATCCAAACTCAAAACAAAAATCCACCTTATGGGGGTGGGAAGAATAGTAGGATGAATTGGACATCATTGTCCTATGTTCATATATTACTACGTGATTCTACCTCACGTAGGGTGAGAAGTTATACTCCATTTATGTATGATGTGTCAAAGTGCATTCTACTGTCATCTATGACTAATTAGAAAAAAATTAAATCTACCTTATATTCTTTTGCAATGTCCTTCCCCCCTTCCCGCTTATTGATCTCTATAGTCTCCTGTAAAATCGGGTCTTGCAATAAGTATTTATATTTCAGAATCATATTTTCAAGGAATTTGTTACTTCAAAATTTGCTCTGCATTTAACTGTCATTCCTGCAAGATTATACCTTATTTTAGAACTGATCTTTTGGTTAGATTGCAATATTCTGCAGGTGGGTGTTAGGGCAATGGTCCATAACTTTTTGTACTGAACATTTTACCAATTGCTGGGTGAAAAATCTTGTTCCTATCATTACAGAAGCAAAAACACTACTCTTTTTTAAAAAGAGCATTTTCACATACACATACATCCTATCAATGGCTTAGACTGTCATAAAAACACTGCTTTCCACCCAGACTACTTCCTAAGACCAGCTTACAATCTTGGCAGTTGATCCCAGACTCTAAATAATTACACCTTGGAAACAGGTGTTTGGTAGCTATTACTTTGGGAGAGTGAAATCTGAGATGTAGGTAATTTGTAAAAATGTTGATCCCATTTATTCTATTAATGGGTATCCCTAAGAGTTCTCATGGTAGCACATTTTTTTATAAGCTGCCGAGTGTTGTGATTTTATTTTAAGATGTTATTATATATCACTAACTACTTCCCTTTTTCATTTACCTAGATGAGCAGAGACTCTCCATTACCGACTTCCTCTCCTCTTTCTCCATCCAGTTATTCATGACCTGGGTCTTACATCTTGTCTCTAAGAAACTTGCCATTTTCACATTTGAAGCTTTTCAAGTAAAAGGAATGAAAGGCTCTGTAGAGGCAAGTGATACACAGGTCCACGGAAACCGTTGCTCCTACACAACCGGTGGGATTCTACATCACATAGAACCAGAGAATGAGAAGTTATACTCCATTTATGTATGATGTGTCAAAGTGCGTTCTACTGTCATATATAACTAATTAGAAAAACTTTTAAATTTTACTGAAATTCTTACTTAAAATATTTAGTGTAATCTTGGTGGATCAGGAAAACAGCGCAATCTTTTTCAACCTGATCTTCCAAACAAGCAATACAACCACATGTGCACCTGAACTGAGCTTGCTCTCTTTGCTTAATTTTCCTGTCTCTGGGAATGATACCACCAAATACTGTTTTTTAAAAAATGTGTTCTTTTTAGATACACATGACAGTAGAGTATATTTTGACATATTATACATGCATGGAGTATAAATTATTCTAATTACGATCCCACTATTGTTGTTGAACATGATGTGGAGTTTCACTGGTTGTGTATTCACATATGAACACAGGAAAGTCATGTCCAATTCATTCTATTGTCTTTCCTAATCCCATAGCCCCCCTTCCCTTCATTCCCCTTTATCTACTCCACTGAATTTCTACACTCCCACACCCTTGTGTGTCAGCATCCCCATATCTGAGAACAATCAGCCTTTGGTTTTTTGGGACTGGACTATTTCATTTATCATGATAGTCTCCAGTTCCATCTGTATACTGCTTTGAAATATTAGTGTTGCTTAATAGGTCCTAAGACTGCATCCTTAGGTTATTTTGTCACTGTGCAAACCTGAAGGAGTGTGTTTACACAAACCTAGATGGTCTATGTCAATCACTGGATGTGTCTCAATGCAATGGAGTGACGTAGTAAGCATGAGATATATGAGGCTTCTGTCAGTGTAAAACTACATAAGTTTTTTGGGTTTTTTTTTTTTTTTTTAGTTGTAGATGGACACAATACCTTTATTTATTTATTTATTTATTTTTATGTGGAGCTGAGATTTGAACCCAGTGCATCATATATCTGAGGCAAGCACTCTACCACTTGAGCTACAACCCCAGCCCACAGCATAAGTTTTATGGTACAACTAAAAATAAAAGTAGACATATACTCTAAAACAATGATAAAAAATATAGTTTAAGCAAGGTACAGTGGCACATGTCCATAATCCTAGCGGTACAGGAAGCTGAGGCCAGAGGATCATGAGTTCAAAGCCAGATCAGCAATGGTGAGGCACTAAGCAATTCAATGAGACACCCTGTCTCTAAATAAAATACAAACTAGGGCTGAGGATGGTTCAGTGGTTGAGGGCCCCCAAGTTCAATCCCCAGTACCAAAAAAAGAAAGTGAATACATAAACCAGTAACACAATCATTTATTATCACCATCAAGTGTTATGTACCACACATAAAATTGTGTATATTCTATCTTTATACAACTAGCAGTGCGGTAGGTTTGTTTTCACCACAAACGTGAGTATGCATTGTGCTAACATGCTATGAAGGCTACAGGGTCACCAGGTGACAGGAATTTTTAGCTCCCTCATAATCTTATGGGACCACTGTTATACATGCAGTCTGCCCTTGATGGAAACATTGTTGTGTGGTGTGTGACTCAAAGTCTCTTTGCTGGTGTCCAATCACTGTGGCATTGTGGGACGGGGACTGGATGTGGAGTGTAGAGATTTAGGGTCCAAGCCTGGCTTTACTACTGATGAGCTTGTCACTCTGGGTAGGCACAGAGATGTTATATAACTTGCCCCAAGGGGCAATGCTGGGATTTGAACTTGGGCAGACTGTCCCTTTGTTCTGACCTGTTTCATGACCCTGCCCTCCAATGGGGATATCGCATGCACATTAGCCCATAGTGCTGTAGTGATAATCACATCAACTCTTGAATATGTTGAGGGTTATTTTCTTTGATTGTTTTAAGAGATTTATTTTATTGTTAAACTTTTATGACATCCACTTACCTGGTTTGACAGTCCCACTCTCTCTCCTCTCCATGACTCTCTCTTGTAGGCTTCCTAGAGAACCACTGCTATAGTGTACTACCCCAGAAGAGCACTGGAGAAGAAACCAGAAGACTCAAATGCCAGCTCTTGCTGTTCCAGTTTTTCATGAATGATGTGATCTTGTGCAGTTTGTTTAACCTAATACTCAGTTTCTACGTTTAAAAAATTAGAAGCTTCATAAATGTGTGCGTGCATGTTAGGCAACTGCTCTACCATGGAGCTTCATTCCCAGTCAAGGATTGATCTAGATCTAAATATGGAATAGGTTCTATTTTTCAAACCAATTCCATTAGTAGCAGATACCTGGAGTGCTGGTTGAAAAGATTCTGAGGCTCCCTCTGAGCTTTGGGGGAAAGAGTAATGTCTTCCCCATGTGTGGAAGGAAGCAATGATGGCGTCTCTCAGAGTATTTGCCAGCACTGGTTGGGATGATCTTGAAGTTCTTTCCCAGCTTGAATATTCAACTCTTTACCAGTCTTTTGTTCAAAGCCATCCATTATTCTCCATTGGTTAGAAGTCAAATTTTCTTTCTGGATTTTAATAGGCCCCTTAATCTTGTTATTTCTAAAGGTTCTCCAACATGTACTACATGACCCTGAATGCCTGTCAGATGCATAGAAAGTAGTTCTTGAAGATGAGCTTATTTGAAAGCTGGGTAATCCATGGGCAAATGTTCAAGAGCTGATTTATCATCTACATGAGACTGATAGAAAGTAATGAACAGAAACTGACAATTTCTGTTCAACTGGCACTATGTGTACATCATGGTGTTATGGATTTGATATGGAGATGTGATAGGTTAGGGAATGGAATTTAAAGGATTATATAGCATGGGAATGTCATGAAGATACAGACTTTGTTTTCCTTCAAAATATTTTATTTTACAAGCTATATCACATTGATCCAATGAGGAATGATATTGGCCAAGTTATTTTGTGTGCATACAAATATGTAACAATAAATACCACCATTATGTACAACTATCATGCACCAATAAAAAAAAATATGAGAAAAAATAACACATTGATTCAAGATGGTATGGCAGAGTAGCAAAAAAAAAAAATAAGCTTTGGAGTCAGATTTCCTTGATTAAATTCTGTATTTAATGTTCATATTTCCTTGATTAATTTCTGTATTAATGTCAGGTGCTTCAATTTCCCTATCTGTAAGTTGGGAGTAAAGTACCTACCACTTAGGGATGCTGTAAGTATTTAGCAAATCAAAATACAAAGTACTTGGGACAGTGGCAGACTACTAATGCTAACATTATATGACCTCAATGGAATGGTATAAAGAAGATGGTCCTTTTTGCTCTAGGACAAATCTCACCATGACCACACAGAGGCAAGGTCATCCTACAGCCCTTCTGGAGCCACATTAACTTGGTGTACCGTGGGAGCTACATCATAAGCTAATACCTCAGGGATGCTTCCCTAGGCTTAAACTCTAAGGACAGGCTCAGGTATTTGTGGACGGATCTTTGTGCATGTGTATGTGCAAAGGTTTTTTTTTTTTTTTTTTTTTTTTTTTAAGAGAGAGAGAGGGAGAGAATTTTTTAATATTTATTTTTTAGTTCTCGACGGACACAACATCTTTGTTTGTATGTCGTGCTGAGGATCGAACCCAGGCCGCACGCAAGCCAGGCGAGCGTGCTACCGCTTGAGCCACATCCTCAGCCTCTGTATGTGCAAAGTTAACATGTTAGTAAGGTGTTCTAATGGGCTTTAGTCTTCCAATTTATAAGTTGCGCAAATAAGGGGAGAGGGAAAGAAAAAGAGAGGAAGATGATCAAGAAAGGAGAAAGGAAAATGAAAGGATAAAGGTGAGAGAACTAATATAACTTCAAATGATATCTTCTTTATCATTAATTTTAGTTGAATGTTAATCTATGATGAAATTTGGTTCTATGGGTTCAAGTCACATTAAATCCTTTTATAGGCTCCTGAATGTAAACCAACACCAGGCACAAATCTGAAACTCCTCCAAAGAGGATAGCACATTTCTGGGTGCCCTTAAGTGTTTAAATTTCCCTTCCCTTTCTTCCTCTCTTAAACAAAACTAAACAAAAACATATCTTCACTCCTTCTAGTATTAACATACATTTAAAAACAAAACAGCTAGGAATGCTTCCGTGGGGTCTAGTGTTGTCCATGCCCACCACCCATCCCACAAGTGACCCAGTTGGTGGTCAGGACATTCTGGTCAATGCAGCCGCTGTGAGCCAAGCCTTCAAATTCTGTGGTAGAATGATTCTAAGACATATACAGGCATGTCCACTGAGCCAACCGGACCTGCACAGCCTGACTTGAAATTATCACATTATAAGTGATGAGATGGTTCTCCCGGGGCTCCTTCAGGGTGTAAGTGTGCTTGTTCACCACTTGACCAAGTTTTGATAGGGTCTTCTTTAGGCCATCTTGTGATGAAGTACAAGAGCATTCACACAATCCAGTATTGGCTGTAGGCTCTCAGAATGAGGTTGTCATTCACCCCACTGACTTTAGTTACTACTGTGTTCAATTCTTCCCTTTCACAGAACTGTCTAAATTTCAAGTTTTCCAGGGAAATGTCTCCACTAAGATAGAGCCCCCTGCAGGAGGAACCTCATCTGCCTCATTCTGCCATTTCCCCCAGCACAGGTCCCGAGTCTAGTCTGCCGTGTGGTCTCTAATGATTCTCACAATTTGCTTTGTTAATGGTTTAAAAAACAATAAGCTATCAAGGGTGGTGACACACCCCTCTAATTTCAGCCAATCTAGAGACTGGGGCAGGAGGATGGCAAGTTCAAGGGTAACTTAGTAAGACCCTGTCTCAGAATTCTTCATATACTTAAAAGCCACGATTACTCCATTTCTGTCTTTAATAGATCAAACAGCTTCAGTTCTCAGCAGAATTCCTGACAGTTGTCATTGTCTACATGCTGTGACTAGAGCTGCCTTCTTAGAAGTATGTCCCATGAAACATCATGTGAAAAGTATTCTGTGGAAAATTTGAGAAATTCTTTTCTCTGTGGCTGTGGCTAGTCAGATCCTATAATACCTTCAAGTATGTTGTGAATCTTCTAAAAGTGGATCAACTATGACATTTTGTACCACTCAGAAGTGTGAATCTTATTTTTTAATTGCATTGGAAGATTTTAGGCAGTACCAATGACCACTTTACTATGAAAATTTCTTCTATCTTCTCACAACCCATTCCAGATTTTGTAACTTATTTTATTTTTAGTTTGTTAGGCACAATTTATAGCATTTATAGTTCATTTTGTGATCCAAAATACTCAATTATTATTTGTAGCTCTTTACATAAATGAAACAAAGTTCAGCCACAGTTCTTTTATCCTTTTATCAGTTTTTCTACTTCTGTTGTCTTTATATTGATTTCTCTCTTGAATACCTGAGTTTCATCAAATGGAGATCATTTGGAAGAAGATATCATCAAAACAATATTACCTTAGTTATTGTGTATTATAATTCTCTTACATTTTTTTCTCCTTTAAAAGTCTTGCACTGGCCATATTTCAAGTGCTCAATCACCACATGTGGCTAACAGCTACCATATTGGATTGCACAGATGTTAAACATTTCTTTCTTTCTTTTCTTTTTTATTACATAGCATTTCCTTAGAGGCCAAACAAGGCAGTCATGAGTCAGTTGCCAAAGGAGATATGCCCTGAGAACTGGGTTAGTTGATCTTATCCTTTTGTGAATGTCATGGTGCTTAACCAAACTAAGACGCCTACAATGTCACCAAGTAATAGGATCTTATGGGACCACCTTGAATATACAGTGCTCCATTAATATGTAGCACATTACTGTATATAATTCAAGTTTAATATGAGAATTGAATACAAAATATATGGTATATGTCTCTGAGAATTCAATTGAATAACATTTCTAACAAATTTAAATGATTTTGTGATGAAAAACAATCTATGTAATTAAAAAAAAATACTTGTCCCTGAGTCTTTGATCACACATGAAAAAAACTCTTCATAGAGTTCAGATTTATGTGGCTCATGAATCCCTTCTTCAGCTTTGACATATCATCTGAAATAAAAAATAATCATGAAGCTATCTAAGAAATATCTTTGAGGGATCTTCTTATCTAACGGAGCAAATCCCATCTTCCATTGGAGAACTACAAGATTCATTCTTGACCCTAAGGGACAGAGAGAATGCAGAATGAAAGAAGCCTGCTGATCCTTCAAAATTCATGAAAGGGATGAGAAAAACCACTCAGTTTCCTTTTATGGAAAAGGTAGGATGTACATACAGCAGAGCAGTAAGCCATAGAAGTTGATTCCCAGGTCCTAAAAACAAATTGCGTTCACCTAGCTGGATTTTGAAATTGCTTGATGGTGATTTCTTTTATTTCCTTCAATTTTCTCCTGTTTGGAATGGGAATAAATTTCCAATTCTGTTATCCAATGACTGTGCTGTCATTGTATTTTCCGAGAAAATGACTCTGATAACTATTGTCTCTTTAGTTCCTAAGTCCACAGTAATGCCCCCAATGGAGTACATCCAGAGGCTCACACACACACACTTCATCTAGATGAGATTTGGTACTCTGAGTTGATGCTGTAGTGAGTGGGAAAAAAAGTCTTGGGGCACCTGGAGAGGATGAATGTATTTTGCAAATGGGAACAGCATGGATCTTTGAGGGCCACGGTGTGGACTGTGGTTGGTGGAATAATGTGAGCTACCCAATATGTCCACATCCTGGAACCTGTGAGCACGTTATGTGACATAGCAAAAAGGAATTAAGATTTCAGAAGCCACGCAGGCTGCTACTGAGCTGACTTTGGGAGATGGAGAGATTAGTCTAGGTCATCTCAGGGGGCCCAGTCTAATCATATGTCCTTAAAAAT
Source organism: Ictidomys tridecemlineatus (assembly GCF_052094955.1). Classification (NCBI taxonomy): domain Eukaryota; kingdom Metazoa; phylum Chordata; class Mammalia; order Rodentia; family Sciuridae; genus Ictidomys; species Ictidomys tridecemlineatus. Next base: position 57,625,838 of record NC_135483.1, read on the forward strand.
GCAAGAAGAAGAGTCAGAGAATGAGAAAGAGGAGAGAGAAAAGCACTGGACCCACTGTTGCTGGCTTTGTCAGTGGAGGAAAGGGGCAGTGAGCAGAAATGGAGGCATAATATAGGAGCTGCAAGAGGCATGGACCAGATTCCCCCAGAGCCTTCGGAAAGGAACTCAGCCCTGACAACACCTTGATTTCAGCCCAGGGAGACTCTTGTCAGACTTCTGATCTATAAAACTGCAAGGTAACACTTGAGGGTTGTGTCAAAGCACTAAAGGTGTTGTACTTTGTCACGGCAGTGATAGAAAACCAAGACATGTAGTGTGCATCAGAAACACCTGGAAGGCTTGTTAAATTCAGGTTGCTGGGCCCCACCCCCTAAGATTTCTGACTCAGAAGATCTTTGGAGGGGCCTGATAATTTGAATTTCTAACAAGCTCTCAGGAGATGTGGATGCTGCTAGACTGGGGACCACACTTTGAGAATTTCTGCTTTGTCTGATTTAAATCCTGAATCAGAACAGGTCACCCAGCAGCCATCTTGTTCCATTTTAGCTATTTGACTCTTCTTTGTACACTTTACTTTGAAAAATCCAAAAGTGAAAAGGGGACTTGAATGCATGGGTATTTTGAAGCGATGACCACCCTAAGCAAGCACATAGTTTGTAAAGATCACTTTTCTTCCATGCAGCATGTTTATGGGAATGGATCCCTATCAGAGAGGTCAGTAGTGGTTCAAGAATGTGCGTAGAGCTCACAACGCCTGCATGTGTTATGCTTTCATGGTGTGGAGCTGGATTCAATGGCACCCATGGCTCAGTGTGGCAGTCATCCTTGGCATGGGGCTCAGTGGAACAGTGATTGAAGAATGACATTGATCTTGATTTTTAAAATGAGCTCAGGAATGACTGTGTTCTCAGGTTTCGCTGCATGCCTGGTATTGCAGGCATTCTTTAGGGTTTCTTGCTATAAATGGATCTTTTTAAATTCAGACAAGTTCTACATGCTGAATGAAGTCTCTGCCCCAATGCCAGGCACAGCGGTAGGGTGACTGGATGGATTTCTTATTGTCCTTGGGCATCCACAATCACACTATGATAGTGCTGGCCTGGGAAGAATAGACAATTGTACTCTGTTTCATTTTTCAAAGCACATTCATGTCTTTCATCTCATCTTGTCTGTCATAGATATTAATGACAAAGCCAGGAAGAGAATCCAGGTTTCCTGAACCTTAGCCCCATGTTCTGTCAGCCCTGTGCTCCAGTAACACTTTGATCTCAGTCTCTAGATCAAAGTCCAGAATGTTCTCTGTCTACAGGAGAGACATTAACCGGGGGAGGGAGAAGACAGACTGATAGAGCAAGAGAGAACAAAAAGAGCGAAATAAGGGAAGAAAAAAAAAACAATAACACACATACACACACACACACACACACACACACACACACACACACACAAAGGAAGGATGAGGAAATGAATAAATGAAAAATCAAAAAAGAAAAGAAATGGACACTGAGACTCCTATAGGGCAATTGGAAGCCACAACCTTCCACATCAGTGTGTGGGAACAATAGCCTAGTGGTTTGGGGGGCCAAAGCACCATCCTATTCCTAAGAGAAGCAGTGGGTGTCGTGGAGTATGGAGAGCAGGTATGCCCTGCTCTGAGTTACTCCATGATGTGCAGAGCAGCAGTGCTCCTGCTGTGCCCAACCCCGAGCTATTCCATTTTAAAAAGCAATAGTTTTCCATGATTGACTCCGTTTTGAGTAAAAGTGCTAAAGTATGTTGACTCTACGTCTTTGTACAAGTCAATAACCCCGAGCAGCTCAGCACCAGCGTAAGGTATAAACTGATAAGTGAGTTCATTGTGCTCATAAAAAATGTCCACCTGTCATCTTATCAAATTAAATCAAAAGGACATAGATGCATGGCATAGCAAACCCATATCAGAGAAACCATGCCCGGGGTTCTAGCTCAGCTCCGTCTCCCTGCTTGGATCTGGCCCTCTTTGAAATTGCCCTCAGACCAGACCCTGCCTTAGAAAAGATTCCATGCCCTGACTGCTCCACTCCCTGAGCAAATTCTTCAGCTGGTTCTGGTTCTTATCTGACCACCCACAGTGACTTCTGCATTTGTATCTGTGACTTCTGCCTTTTCTGTCAGTGCAGCCTCCTCACACCAGTTCTTAGCCTTTCTGTAACGGATTTAAATCACTGGGTGAAGTGTGATGTGTGACTTGAGTGTTATAGATATTATAATCAAGATTGGAATAAAAGAACCTATGATTGCCAGGTTTATGGCTACCAACGGACCCACAAGTACTTGCTAAATTACAACCGATGAAAATGATGTAGCCTGTGAGTTTATTGTTATTCAATAAATTCTGACATTGTGGAAAGATATAGATGTGTCTGGCCTATATAAATGGCATAGCTTGCTCACGACAGAGTGATTAGCTTTACAGATAGGAGTTGTCATCTGCTTTCCCCTGGGCTCCTTCCCTTCCCCTTGAATGGCTACAGTACAGCTCAACTTCTCTCCCTTCCTCCCCACTTTCTTTTTCACTGATAGAGCCCAAGAAATCCAGTAGAGAGGTTACCTGTAGGCAGGTTACCATGTGCTGTTCAAAGACTGTGTGGAGGGATTTAGTAGGGGAAAGTGTGTCCTAGGAAATGACAAGACATGTAATTTACCACTTGGCTATACGGAGTCCCACGCAGTATCCACAGTTTGTCCTGATAAGAGCAGGTGGAGACACAGAACAGACACTTCCCATTCTTTTAAAGTGTCATCTCGACTTCTATGGGATTTAAATCATAAAACCCTTTGATGAGAATGTGGGTCACTAGAACGTGGCCCAGAATGAAAAAATAATTTTTTCTTTTGCTTTTTTTGGCATTAGGAATTGAACCCAGAAAGTGCTTTACTGATAAACTACATCCCTAGCACCCCCCACTCTTAAAATTTTGAGACAAGGTCTCAAGTGGCTGAGGGTCTTGCTAAATTGCTGAGGCCTGCCCTCAAACTTGTGATACTCCTGCCTCAGGCTCCCAAGTCATGGCATTATAGGCGTGTGGCACCGCACCCCGTGTGCTGATATTTTTGAGAACATAGAATGAAAACCCCAAATCACCTATGTGAGTCTGCTGAACAACTGTCAGTAGGGATGGGGTGAGGGCAGAAAGGAAATGTTCCTTACATGTTGTGGGATGCACTATGTTTTGTTTTGATTGTCAGCATCCAGAAGCATCTCACTTTGTTTCAGTTTTCTTTCTAGTTCCTCACTTGTATGCCTTTTCTTTGTACCCCATAGGTGCCTCTTTAAGTCATCAGGCCCTGGCTCAGCATCTGGCTCCTTGCAAGTGCTCAATAAATGAGTAGAGTAATGCTGGAGATAGCTCCACTTGTGGAAGGTCGCAGCAGAGGTCACTTGGCCCCTCCTTTGGTCAGACCGTGGAAGTAGGCATAAGATGGGTGTTTAGACTTCATGACTTTATGATCCACCCCCAGTTCTGAGATTCTATACCTCCTATGTATTTACAAACTTTCAAAAATGTCCATATCTGTATCTGAGAGAAAAATTTATTAGATATTTGTGTATTGGGGGGGGTGGTTGGTCAAAAATTTATAAATAGCGTCATAATTTGTCTTTAGTTCCAATTTTTAAAAATATTCTCATTCATTTAGATTCTATTTTGATAATTTATCTATTTGATAACACAATGAGAAACCAAGAGTCTAATGACTAACTATTGGTTAATCCTTGCGTTTAAACTTTCATTCAGGTGTGCCCCACTTCCACTTTCTCCCCACTTGGCTGTAATCAAGAGATGACAATTTTTGAGGTCTTCCCAGGAAGTAGAGGTTGGGAGATTGTGGATGCTTGAGGGTTCAGAGCTGTGGCACTGTGCCAGGGGCTGGGCCCAGGCTGCCATGGGGCAACAGGTCAGCATGCCCTGGCTCCTCTTGCTCTGTCTTGCCATGCCCCAGCCCACCTGGGCCACTGCTCTGCTGCTCCAGGACAAGGACTTGGCTTCAATAATATTTGGTGGCAGACTAATGGGAATAAATAGTCTGAAATTCTAAACTTGAGGAAAAGAGAAAGAAATGAAGAGGAACAATTACCATAAATCAAAAAAAAAAAAAAACTTGAAAAATACTTGACATCTAACAACTGCATTGTTTTGTGGAAAAGAAAAACAGACCAAATATTCAGTGTCATCAATCCTTACAAGTTTTGTCAGGTTCTATGTTATTGAGGAAGAGGATTAAGGGCTTGATAAGAGGAGTTCCTAGCATACTGCTGAAACCTAATCACATGGAAGGAAAAACTGCCCAGGATTGTACAGGAATTTCTCTATCTGTTATGGCAGCTGGAGTTCTGGAAGATTAAACCTGCTCAGAAATATTACATGAGTGTTTAGTAAGAAAGTTCGCAAAGGAAAGGAAGAAGTTTGTAAGAAGTTACCTAGCCTCTGGCATTCGCCATTAATTGCAGAGGTAGCCTTTTTTGATATTCTGTAATACTTTGTATCAACCCATGCATGATTCCTTGATCATAATGAAGATGTGTTTCTTTTGAAGGAGAGAAAGATTGTCATCTCTTGAACTCACTGATCAATTTGTTTTTTTTTTCCAATACTGGTGTTAAGTAGTAGTATGAAAAGTGAAATGTGAACCAATAACAGCAGAATCACAGGGTTTTCTTGAAATTGCCTTTAATAAACATTGAAGTAACTTCTAGAACAATAACAGGTGTACTAACCCCGAGAATAAACAGGTGGAAACAGAGGGAGTCAAGTAAGAAATACTTCAAGAAAGATCAGTGGGGTTAGTTCCTGGCAGGGTCTACTAAGGCCACTGTAAAGTTAGGATTCATGGACAGAAGTTTCTTAATATATTTCAGAAGGGAATTTCATCAATAGCACAGATGCACTAAGATGAAGTCGGCCTGCTCATTGACCCTAGCACCTGTATTAACATAGGATTGACTGGAGGATGAAGCCCCCTGAATAAGACAGTCACCATGTCAGTTCCCTTGCCCAATGGGAAGAAGGAGATAAAAATCTGATTGGTAAAGATTGCAGAAGGTGGAACCCAGTTCTCCTCGTAAACACCAAACCAATAAGTTTGGAAGCAGCATGGTTTCTTTTGTCCATCTCTGTGAGGAGATCTCTCTCTCTCTCTCTCTCTCTCTCTCTCTCTCTCTCTCTCTCTCTCTCTCTCTCCTTGAGCCTTGCTTTATTTTCACTTAAAATAAAATTCTCTTGTTTGGCTTTTCATGTCTGACTTTAAATTTTCTTTTGTCAGAACACAAGAGCAGAGGTTTGGAGCTTCAGCGCCCCACTCCCCTGTGATACTAAGGATTGGGCCCAGGAGTGCTCTACCACTGAATTACCACCCCAGCCCTTGGATATTATTTCTAAATCTTGAGACAGGGTATTGTTTAGTTGCCAAAGCTGTCCCCATTCTCCTGAGTATCTGGGATTATAGACATGTACTACCACACCTCATTCCACTGATAAATTTTTGTCTCACAAAGAATGAAAGGAACCAGACACAGTGACACATGCCTGTAATCTCAGAAGCTCTGGAGGTTGAGGCAGGAGGATCATGAGTTCAAATCCAGCCTCAGCAATGGCGAGGTGCTGAGCAACTCAGTGAAACCTTGTCTTTAAACAAAGTTCAAAATAAGGCTGGGCATGTGGCCCAGTGGGTGAGTGCCCCTGAGTTCAATCCTCTGGACCACCAAAAAAAAAAAAAAAAGGTGGGGGGGGAGGATAAGTTATTATACTTCAAATACCATACATTATGAATAGATTGCATCATTATCAAATATTCTCATCAAAAAGTTTAAACCCAAGTTTAATCAAGCCTTGGATCTGACTTCCAGTTTATAGGAAATACCATGGGTAGAAGATCTGGTTAAACAACATTATAAGGAGGCCCATAGAGGAATAGAGAATGTGAGACTGCAATATAACCGATCATCTTTTCAACAAGTCAATGGCATGGGGGAAATGATGTGTGCTGATGGGGGAGAAACTATTGAAGATTATGAGTCTGAGGAGGCAGAGCCAGCAAATGCAATGTGTGAGCCTTATTTGGATCCTGATTACAATAAAGCTACTGTAAACAAATGATAGAGGAATAGTTGGGGAAATTAGATGATCTTAAGGAATTATTGTTATATTGTCTTAGGTTATTAGTAGAACAGTTATATAGGAAATTTTCCTTAATTTTTAGACTATTAAACTGAACTGTTTAGGGGGAAAATAGTCTTTAAGATATTTCATGATGTTTCTGTGTGGTTATAAGTTACCAAGAAATTCCCTGACATGATTAAGTCAGTTTGCAGTGTTTTCTTCACAGTGTGTTTGAATGGTGGTGGTGTGGTTATTTCGTAAAGAGGGAGAAAACTGATGATCCAGGAGACAGAAGGGAGGATTTTGGAGTCATGTTTTTGGGTAGACAAGAAGTGGTGTGACCTAGTACAGGGATGGCTACTGAGAGGGATCCAGGGACTCACAACAGCCTACAAAGTGTTGACTAACTAGTCCTCAATAACGTAAGTACAGACGTTGAGAGCGTACTTGTACATACTAGGTTTTTGGATTTTTTTTCCCTCAGTTTTGGTGTCACTATGACCAAAATACCCAACAAGATCAACTTAGAGGTGGAGAAGTTTTTGGGGGGCTCATGGTCACAGAGGTTTCAGTCCATAGACAACTGACTCCATTGCTCTGAACCTAAGGTGAGGCAGCACGACATGGCAGAGGGGACCAATGGGGGCCAGCTGCTTCCCTCATGGGAGCAAGAAAGAATAGAGAGAGGAAGGGGCCAAAGGAAAAACCACCATTCTGGATACACCCCAGTGACCCACCTCCTCCTGTCATGCCCTTCCCCAGCCTCCCAGCCCCCCACCCCTACGTTGATCACCCACTCGGGCCACTCAAACTCAGATGGACAGACGAGGCTACAGCTGTGGTGATCCAGCCGCTTCACCTCTGAATATTCCTGCGTGAACAGGAACTTTGGGGGGACATCTCAGAAACTTTTTATAGCAATTTGATAGAGTGATTTTGAGCTCCCTGAATCATTTTTTTAAATGGTGCTTTTTAAAAAAAGACATATTTCCTGATATCTATAACAGAAAGATTCATAACTGGCATGATATTCAGTATTTTATCATCACTGTTTCAGGGCTTTTTTGTTATTTTTGTTTGGTGCAGTACTGAGGCTCAAACCCAGGGCGTTGCACACATGATAGGCAAGCACTTCAGCACGGAGCTATGCCCTCAGCCCTTTTCTCTTATTTTTTAGTGTGTGTGTGTGTGTGTGTGTGTGTGTGTGTGTGTGTGTGTGTGTATTTGTTCTAATTAGTTATACAGGATGGTAGAATGCATTTTGACACATCATACATAAATGGAGTATAACTTCTCATTCATCTGGTTATATATATATATATGCACAATTCATTCTATTATCCTTCCTACCCCCTTACCCACTCCAGTCCCTTCGTTCCCCTCCGTCTAGTCCAAATACCTCTGTTCTTCTCTCTCCCCAATGTGAATTAGCATTTGCATAGCAGAGAAAACACTTGACCTTTGGTTCTTTGGGGTTGGCTTATTTCGGTTAGCTTGATGTTCTCCAGGTCCATCCATTTACCAGCAAATACCAGAATTTCATTCTTCTTTATGGTGCCCTCAGCCCTTTTCTTAACCTGGATTCTTGGATGTGCTTCAAGGACCTGTGAACCACTTGAAATTATATGCCAAATGAATTAGTTGCACAATAATAACACACTCAAAACATGTATATCCTTGCACACGTATATCGGTAACTTTCAGTAGATTCTTGTAGAGGTCCATGACCCCTCCCACCCCAAAAGATGAGGAACCCTTGCCGTAGACTTGCCTTGGAGTTGCTCCACTCTGCTTATAGTTGCTTGAGTGGACGTTCGCCTGCCCAGATTTTAAACTTCTCAAATGCTAACTCTACACATCTGTGTGGACCCCTCATCTATAGTCAGTAAGTACAAATGTCTTTGATTGGCTGCTCTCCTCATTACTTTGCCAAAAGGGGAGCTCTTAAAACACACACACTTCAAGGAAAGTAAGCTTCTGCCATGATGGACAAGCTCCTTCACACCCAAACTGGGTGAGGGGCAGGGCAGGGGTGTAGGGCGCTTTCCTCCGCCCCCGGCAGCCAGGACTCAGCTATTGCCCATCTCAGCCTACCAGGTTGGCAGGCTCCTTTTGAACAGTCGTTTTTGGCTTGGCTACCCACCACATGATTAACTGTTTAAACAAATTCCAGAAAGCACATCAATTATTACTAATGAATTCCAAATCAAATCATCCAGAACTACAAAGGGCCGCCAGATGTTTCGGGCAAGGAGAAAAGAACGGGTGGGAGGCATGGGGAGAGGAAGGATTCTTTCCCACCGCTCCATTAACTTGGATCTGAAAGCTATAATTTATCAGCCAATACAAAGAGGCATCACACACATTTAATAATATTTCTTGGAGATAGTTCTAACATCAATTTCATTGTGGGATATTACTTTATGCTGATATCATATGTAATGAAATTTTTTTCAGACCTGGTTTCACATATCGCCTGAGGACAAAATTATGACAAATTTTAGAAATCTTAATTGCTTTTTATTTGTGATTCTAGACTCTGGCAATATCTTATCCTAAAAAAAATAGAATGAATGTTCCCAAGGGCTGGGCAGAGGAGGTTGCTTCATAGTCAGGAAAGGCCGAGGAAGGCAGAAACAGAACAAAATGTGGATTTGTTGTTTCAAAATCTCTCCTTATTAAAGCAGAGGAGACGTCCTTATCATGCCCACTAAAACCAGCTTGTGTGAGGACTGGGCTTCGCCCTCTCTCCCAGCTCCTCAGATGAACCCCTCAGTTTTGGTTTTGTTGGATGGAATGCACCATATGTAACTCCATTTTTGTTTGGAGTTACTAGTGCAGGAGCTCAGAACCAAACCATAGCTTCCCACAGATTCTATTTCACTACACACACACACACACACACACACACACACACACACACACACATTTTATTCTATTCTTACAATATCTCAGTGAGGAAGCAAAGGCTATTATTCTCATTTTCCTGATGAGTGAGTAAAGACAGTGAAATATGCAAGGTTTATTTGCTTTGGTTTTGTTTTTAAATAAAATGGCTGCTGGGGTTGTGGCTCAGTGGTAGAGCGCTTGCCTAGCATGTGTGAGGCACTGGGTTCAGCACCACATAAAAATAAAATAAATAAATAAAATAAAGTTTTTTAAAATAAATAAATAAATAAATGAAATGTCTATTTTTAGAAAACAGGTGTTCTGAGGTTCTTCTTGGCCACTGCCATTTCCAAGCATCCAGTGAGCATAAAAATTTTGCAAGGAGTCAAGTTGCAAGGGCCCATAGGAGAGACACGTGATGTGGTTTAAGGGAGATATAACCAGGAGGAGAAAAAAAAAACCTGGAGTGCTGAGCCTAAGACTCGATGTGATAATATGGACATGGGCATAGGCATTTGACTCCCCAGAGGCTGGGGCCGCTGGTGTGGGGATAGGGATAAGAGGCTCTTTAGTAGCCAGGATCCTGCCAGAAAAACTCAAGAAACCTTTCTCATCATGGGTCTGTGTTAACTCTTAACAGTGAATCACAGCAGACTTGGCCCTTCTCTCGTCAGCTTGATTTCCCCCAAGAATTTTGTTCTGTTTTCAAACAGAATTAAAAATTCCCATAAGATTCATGTGTAAAAGAGAACCCTGTCAAATAGCTAAGGGTCAATATTAAGGAAAATATGGGTGACTACTGTGGTTGGATGGATCCCCCAAAGGGCCATGTGATAAAAGCTTGGTCCCCAGCCTGGGGAGCTATTAGGACGTGATAGCAACTTTAGAAGGTAGGGCCTCCTAAGGAAGTTTGGTTGCTGGGATGTGCCCTTAAAGAAGATAGTGGGACCCCAGCTCCTTCTCTCTCCCTTTGCTTCCTGGCTACCATGAGGTGAGCAGCTTCTTTTACCACGTGCTCCCACCAGGACATACTGTGTTGCCACTAGCCCAAGACAACAGCGCAAATTGATTATGGATTGAAGCCTCTGAAACTGAACCAAAGTACACCTTTCCTCTTTTTAAGTGGATTATCTCAGATATTTTGTAATAGCAACAGAAAACTGACTAACATAGGAGAGTTATGAAGTGGTTAATAGATTTAAGAGTGAGAAACAGGGAATCATAGTATGTGATACGAGGAAGAAGCTGGACATCTGTAGTTCCACCTGTTCATCTGTCAGACAAAAGACTTGGGCCCAGACAGGACAAGCCACTCATCAAGAGCACATCCTTGCTTTTTTTAGATATGGAGTGGATTACATGTTAATGAATTAGTTTTTTCTACCTATTTTTATCATTACACTCATTTTACATATTCATATATCTCAAGTAGGTTTTAAATATTTAAAAGTTGTGTGCTTTAATGTTGAAATAAAATGTTGGCTCCTCTCTCTCCTGCTAAGAATTTGTCCAAGTAGCCAGATTTTTTCTTTAAAGTCAGATTTCCAACTCGAAAAAAAAAAAAAAAGAGCACATGTTAAATATTTCCAAAAAGGCCTTCATGGAATAAAAAGTCTTAGAGGCTCCACTCTTGTTTATCCTGTGTAAAAGCTGCTGAATAAGACTGGCTTTTTGTTTTGAGCACATTTCTTGCAGCATTCCAGCTCTACAATACATCTGATTTATAAACCCTAAAAATAAGACATACTTTAGAGAAAGATGTGGGCTTGGTCAAAGTAATGGAATAAACAATCTCTTGCAATCAGTAACATTCCAAAATCATTTTCCAGGGTGATTGTTATCAAACCCAGAACTATAAAAACAATATTCTTTAATTTGTACTATAAAAATCAGTGCAAAAAAAAAGAAAAGAAAAGAAAAGCCCCACTCACTAAGGACATATCAATTCCAAGATCCACTGTCTAAGCATACATTTTTTGGGAAAAAATGAGGTGGTAGTACAATTAGAATTACATCTCTCTTCTTTTTTTCTCCTCATCCTGTCCTCTTCTTTATTGAATTTTAAATTAATTTTTATTTAAGCTATAACTCAGAAAATACATAATAAATGTTAAATGTTTGATATTGTGGTTATTTTGAATTTTAAGAAAAAATAAAGCATACTGAAATTCAGAGAAAAGTGTGTATCTCTGTTATTCATCTTTTTTGTTACTGTGACAAGTACCTGAGAAAAATGAAGTAGAGGACAAACTATTTATTTTGGCTTATAGCTTTGGAGGTTTTGGTCTATGGTTAATTGGTTCCATTGCCATGGGTCTGAGGTAAGGCAAAATATCATGGCAGAGAGGATGTGGTGTAGCATAGCTACTCATCTCATGATGGTCAGAAAGCAGAGAAAGAGAGAGGCGGGGAGGGAGGGAGGGAGGGAGGAGGGGGCTGTGTCAGAGAAAGAGGGGAAGGGACTGGGTGTGCTTTCCAGGACACACCCTGCATGACCTCCTTCCTCCAATCATGCCCCACCTGCCTACAGTTTCCACCATCTCTCAGCAATCCATTCAGCTGTCAGTGGATTAATCCACTGGTGAGATTAGAGCCCTCATGATCCAATCCCTTCCCCAAAACTCCACCTCTGGACATTACTGCATGGGTCAACACATGAGCCTTTGGGGAAAATTCCAGATCCCAACCATAACAATCTCCATCAAATTCCCTTTTTACAAAAACCATGACTCGGGCTGGGATGTGGCTCAAGCGGTAGCGCGCTCGCCTGGCATGCGTGCAGCCCAGATTCGATCTTCAGCACCACATACAAACAAAGATGTTGTGTCCACCGAGAACTAAAAAATAAATAAATAAATAAATAAATACCCCCCCCCCTCTCTAAAAAAAAAAACAAAAACAAATACCATGACTCTCTCTTTACTGGGACAAAAGACCAACTGCCATGCTTGAAGTAACCAGAATCCAGTGTTTCCATAGTATTATGGCTTTGAGGCATGGCCCTCTCCCCTGAGAAACAAGGTGGAAGTGAAAGTACCAACCAGAACTGGGTCTTCAAACCTTGTGTTTGAGGCTCACTCATCTGAATAGTAGTCACCAAGACTACTGAGTGTCAGCAATGTGCTAGGAACTGGATTTTAAAGGTAAAAAAAGACATGATCCTTGCCTTACAGGATGTTCCAGTTCTGGAGAGGAGATGGATAAGTGTGCAGCACAGTCTCACGTTGCACCACGCACAGGAATGAAGAGATAGCAGGAGCACTTGTGAAATGGTTGCCGAGACCGGAGGGAGGTAATAGTGTTCACATTGCTGAGAGATTGTGGAGAGGGGAGAAGGGCAGTCGGGAGATAAAATGCTTTGTCATATAAGAAAACAAGTGTAGGCTGCCCGCCAAGCCCCACAAGATGACCCACCGGGAAGAAATGTGGGAGCATGGTGCAGCAGAAAGGGCCAAAGCCGGGCCACCTTCCTGTGGCTTTGTTTACATTACCTTATAAAATCTGAAATGACAGGTATTCCTGAGCCTGTCTCCATCCCTCAGCGCCCCCTGAGCCTCACTCAGTTTCAATCAAAGGGGTGAAGGTCAAGATCAGACCAAAATGTCATTGGTTAAACAAAAGACAGCTGAGGGGCTGGGGCTATAGCTCAGTTGGTAAAGTGCTTACACTGCAGGCACAAGGCCTGAGTTCAATCCCCAGAACCACAAAAAGAAAAAAGTAGAAAAAACGGCTGAGCCTTTAATGCCCCTTTTCTCTCCACAGCAAAATATTCCTGGCTCTGGCTTCACAGTGGATGTCAAATCAGTTTGATTAGAAACCTGGCTTTAGAAATCTGAGCAGAACAGGGTTCTGAATCCTGGCTAAGCCCTTAAAGGGGCTGGTTGGAATGACCCTGGTAAGATATGTAACTGAGTCTTAGTTTCTTTTCTTTTCTTTTCTTTTCTTTTCTTTTCTTTTCTTTTCTTTCTCTCTCTCTCTCTCTCTCTCTCTCTCTCTCTCTCTCTCTCTCTCTCTCTCTCTCTCTCTCTCTCTCTTTTGTATCAGGGATTAAATCCAAGGATGTTTAACTACTGAACCACAAACATATATATATATATATATATATATATATTTTTTTTTTTTTTTTTTTTATTGAAACAGGGTCTTGTTAAGTTGCTTAGGGCCTTGCTAAATTGCTGAGGCTGGCTTTGAACTTGCAATCCTCCTGCCTCAGCCTCCCAAGTCCCTTTCTTCCTTTGTGAAATCAAACTGAGAATACCTGACTTGCTGGGCCATATAGGGATGAAAAGAGAGATGGATAAAGTACAGCACCCGGCACGAAACTCCAGATCCTTAGCTGTCATTGTCGTTACGCAGTCATTCTGGTCTCCAGGTGACAGCCCACCACCTTGGCATTTGGGACTGAAACCCAGATTCCTGAATGCACTCTGCATGTGTGCTCGTGTGTGCATTGGTTTGTGACTGTGGTATGTGTGCTTACATGTGTGTGATATGTGTGCGTGTGCATGCATGTTCAAGTGTGTGCGTTCCCATGTGTTCATGTGTGGACATAGAGCACAAGAGAAAGGAAATCTGTTACATGGAGGCTTTCACCCTTGGCACTATTGACATTTTGGATCAGATAATAGTTGTGGGCGCTGCCCTGTGCATTGCTAAACACCCTGTGCTCCACCCACCGCATCAATAGCACCACCTCCTTTTCCCAGGTGTGAAAAACAAAACATCTCTGGACATTGCCAAATGCAAAACTACCCCTGGTTGAGAAGCACTGAATTAATCATCAGTATTTTACTCCTCTTGTTGCCAGAGAAATATATCATAGGGATGAGACCATCATTGACTGAGCCCGTGTGGATCAATGCTGTACGGGAGGTTTCAGGATTCAATACAGATGGCACCCATCTCACATCCCACCTGCCAAACCAACAAATCAAAACAAAAGCCTGCTTCTCAGGACCCGCCTGGCCAGTGTGACCCATGCTCTAACCAACCTTCTTGTTTTCTGAGGTCCAAATATTGCTTCCAGAATAATCTCACTCTCCAGGCTTTCTGACCCAGCCCCACAACTTTCTTTCCCCCTCACAAGGCAGTTGGCCACCACCACACTGTGCCATTCTCATCCCAGTTGCCTTGCGGAACTCCCCTCCCTCATTTTGTCTGAGCACACACTCTCTTGACCTCTTTCTCAGGAAGTCTCTGTTCCCTGCCCCCACCCCAGCTGAAGGACTCCCACATCCTTCCTGCCCCTCACCCCTGACTCTGGGGGCTCCTTTTCACAGAACCTTCTCCAAACCTTACTCCACAGGGACATCTTTTCTAACTCTGTCTAGTAAATCTCTCTTCCCTCCCTCAGCCTTCCCACGATCATATCTACGTGCCCCTTGATGGACAGAGTCAGAGGAGATGACCATCATCATGTGATAACATGACTAATGGAGTAACAAGCTCTTTTTTTTTTTTTTTTTTTTTTTTAATTCAAGGGAACACATCACTGCTCCCTGCTGCATGTGCACAGCAGTTGTGCTGAATTTCAAAGCTGCTTCTCAGGCTTACCTTGGTTAAGCATTGTTCTGTGTCTACTGATAGTTCACAATGAATGTCTATGCAGCAGGTGATTGGCTGGTTGCCAAGTCTGTTGACTATCAGATGTGAAACTCAGAATCCAACCTGTGTCCTCGGGCAGTTGGCTTTTATCCCATTCTTTGCCAGTTTTGTTCTCTTCATCATATCAACTTAGTTTCCAAATTCCTCCACCCCACTTTTATTCTGGCATTTAGTCATCCAGTTTTTTAAAGTTTCTTATACACCTAAATTCTGGCTATCAATTAACATGTGATTTCTAGTGACGGAAAAAGACTTGAAAGAAAGAGCCAAATAAAAGGTTAGAAGCCGGTGAAGAAACGAAGGTTTTTAGGGGAATGTGATATATCTCAGGTTCAGGGCCCACTTATGTTAAAACTTATTCATGTTTTTAGGTTTATTATTTATCATTATGTTAAAACTTATTCATATTTTTAGGTTTATTATTACACTCATTATCAAGCTAATAACATTATCAAAGGCTATTTAGCATAGTTTCAGGGTGAGGTTTGAGCACATCCTGTATTTAATGAGTCCAGCTACAAAGTAAAATTAAAAAGCTTACTCAGTGTATTTGGAATGGCTTTTTTTTTTTTTCTGAGTTAAAACAGAAATTATTTTATTTTTTTTAAATTCCCCAGTGAGCATTTTGATGCCCTGGTTTTCATTAAGTATCCATCTGGTGATGTATCTCTGATCCATCAACAAGCTTGCCCATCTTCTGAGGTAGGGAATCAATAGCCATGTGTTCTTTGGGGGGCTAGGGGACAGATCCAGGGGTGCTTAACCACTGAACCACATCCCCAGCCCTTTTTATATTTCATTTAGAGACAGGGTATTGCTAAGTTTCTTAGTGCCTTGCTAAATTGCTGAGGTTGGCTTTGAACTCGCAATCCGCCTGCCTCAGCCTCCAGAGCTGCAGGGATTACAGGTGTGGGCTACGGCACTGGCTCCCATGTGTTCTTTACTGAACTCTTGGTCTCAGCACTTTGAAGAGCTCCTCTTCCTCACTTCTCCTCTTTCATGGATCCCATTCCCCAGAGGAAATTCAGACAGGTTTTCGCTGAAAACCTTTCACCCCCAAGGACTGCTTATTGTAGTCAACTCCTTTTTCTACTTTAAGACTCCCAGAACCCTCGCCTTCTTGAAGACATTTCAGGTCTGAATATAACAGCTCTTCCTCTCCAAATAGCTTCATGGAACTCTGGAGCCCAAACTAACCTGAAAACCACCTTTAAAAAGACCATTGTCAGGGCAAAAGAAATGGAGTGGAGGACTACTTCAATCCAACACTATTTTACCTTTCCTCTTGCTATCCAAAGAGTGTCTAAGTCCCAGCTTTACCATTTTCTAGCTGTATGATTAGGAGTAATTTGTATCTTGGTTTTTTTTCTATTAAATATATTTCATAGGGTTGTCATGAGGATTCGATGAGGTAATACAAGTAAAAATGAGTAAAGCATAGTGGCTCACACCCGTAATAGCAGTGACTCAGGAGGCTGAGGCAGGAGGATGGCAAGTTTGAGGAACCTTGGAAACTTAAGAGAGGTCCTAAGCATTTTAGCAGAACACTGTCTCAAAAAACAAAACAAAACAAAACAAAAACTGAAAAGGGTTACGGATATGGCTCATTGGTAAAGCACCCCTGGGTTCAATCCTCAGTACAAAATAAATAAATAAAATAATTCTACAAAATAAATAAATAAATAACAGGATTCCCTTCATTCTACTCCTAAGTACACATCAGTGAATTGAAAACAGGGATTTAAACAAATATATGTACACAGGGGTTCAGAGCAGCATTCTTCACAATGACCAGAGGTGACAACAACTCATATGTCCATTTATGGTTGAATAGATAAACAAAACTGTGGTATATTCATGCAGTGAAACATTATGCAGCGGAAAAAAGATCTGAACTACTGATACATACTACTATGTGAATAAACATTAAAAAAATAAGTTAAAGAAGCCAGACTCTAAAAGTCACATTTATTTATTCTGTCTGTTCACCTGGAATAGCCAGAATAAATAAATCCACAGAGATAAAACACAGACTGGTGGTTGTCAGGAACTGAGAGAAAGAAAGAATCAGGTAGTTGCTAAACAGGTACAAAGTTTCCTTTTGGGGTGGTAAGAATGTTCGGGAACTAGGTAGAGGGGATGGTTGCACAACATCTTGAATGTTCTAAATACCACTATTGTCCAGTTTTTATTACTTCACTACTGCCCCCAATACACTGGTGACTGACTTAATGTTGCTCATTTTCTTTATTATCTGTCCAGCTCAATGAAACCAAATTGCATTGAGTCTGGCTTTGATGTCAGTTGGCTGAATCATTCATATTAAAATGGATAATTTGATGTTATGTGAATTCTACCTCAATTGAAAAAAAAAAGAAGTGAATCACTCACTCGCTAATGAGGGTGATTTTTTTTTTAGGACATTTAATTTTCACTGAAGCAGAAGTTCCATTCTCTAGGTATTTTTTTAGGTACAGTCATGTGCTGCTTAACACTGGGGGTTACAATGTTCTGAGAGCCGAGTCATTACAGGATGTCATTGTGTGGACATTGTAGGGTGTATTGTATTCTAGATTATGTAATGTTGTGCAAGCGCTGCTGGAGATGGGGTCCATCCTAGACTGAAGTGTTGTTATGTGGCACATGACTATTTCAGTCAACCCAAGCAAAAACTGAGGAGACATTTTCTTTGAAAAACAAAAACCTAAAACAAAGGTGGTCATAAACGGTGGACTTTAAACTGCTCTTTAGAGTCAGACTGCACTCTCTATGACATGGTAGAGCAGCAGAGTAATTGGCCCCTCCTGCTATCAGGAGCTGCCAAAGCATCTGTGGCTGGCCAGGGGGTGGGCATGCCCTTGTCACGCACAGGTCATGAAGCAGCTGGCCTTGTGGAGGAGGGAAACCTAACCAGCTTGCAAAAGGTCACTTCCATCAATGAAAGGCAACGGCTTGGTGCTCCCATTCAGATCCCCCAACATGCTCTCCAGGCACACGGACACCTCTAGTGCTCTCACCCAGAAGGTAACTAGTGGGGCATGTGCGGCGGCACAACAAAGGTGACCAGGATGGCATTTGTGAGGGTGGGGCTTTCTGTTCATTTCACACCAGCTATGCCATCGCTCCTCATGCCCCCGGGCACAGCCAGCTCTGAGGGGACAGAAGTGATTTTAGAAAACTGTTTAGCTATTCCAAATGCCCCATCTCACTGGTGGCACAGAACTTACGGGAGCTCGTGAGACCTGTGGTTTTTAACTCTGTAAAGCCTTCCTCTGTCCATGGGCCACACGGTATTTTCCACTGTGTCCTATCTCCCGCTCACGTCACTTGGCTTGGGCTGCCCTCGTCCACATCATTATTCCACATGGCTTCCACTATCTTATCAGAGATAGGGATCTTTGTGTGCTGGCTTGTCATCCAGTTTTTTTTTCCACTGCCACCCAAATGCTCCCGCGGTGACTAAATGTTCTTTTCTTCATTATCTGTCCAGCCCATGAAGCCCAGTTGCACGGTGCCTGGCTTTGATGCCAGTTGGCTGGCTTCTTTCCAGGTGTTAATTATTGAAGAACTTGTCTTATTATTTGGCATTAATTACTCTGTGTGGGCTTCAGTGGGGGGAAAAAAATGGTCCAGGAATGGAATGTGACTTACAAACAGGCCTAAATCCAGAACATCCTTCACAAAAGACAGGGTACACAGAGTTCTGTGACGTGGGCACGAGTGTGCAGTGCCCAGGGTGCCTCCAGAAGCCTGCAGACATTGGTATATCTGAAGGAAATGGCAAAAGCAAGAGTAGGGTCAGGGAGGGTGTAGGTCACGGGAAAACAAGGGTGATCAGCGCCTCTTGACTGCCACTTCTAACCGTGCATAGAGGTGGATTAAATGGTCACTTTTCATGTATTTGCTTGGAGGGCATAATAGATAAGACCATGGACTTGGGAATCAGCAGTGTGGGCTTTAATTCAAGCTCCACCAACTAGTTCCTAAGGCTTTCTTCAGGCAGCCTATCCAAACCCCTACATTTCTAGTTGCCTCATTCATTAAATAAGTATAAAATTGACTGCAGATGATTACCTTCAATATCAGGACTTCATTCTTTTCATAATTGTTGCTTTTCCATTTTACAAAAGAAAGATAGTACCCATCTCTAATCTTACTATGCTTCATTGGCCTTAACGGACAGAAGACTCTCCCCCGCCCCCCCACGGTAAGTCCTCAATTGCTGATAACTATTATCACAATTATTGTAGTAGCTGCTGTTTATGGGGCCCTTCACCTCTTCTCTCCTCTTCCCCACCCCTTTTTTGTGTAATTTTTTAAATTGGTGTATTATAATTATACTTAAGAGTGGGACTAATTTTGCCCTATTTGTGCATTCATGTAACATAATTTGCTCAGTCTCCTTCCCTAGTACCTTCTGTTTTCCTCCCCTCTTCCCTGATACCAATCTATTTGCTCTACTCCACTGTGGGTTTGGCCTTATAAAATCTTCCTCTGTCCATGGGCCACATAATGTTTTCTACTATGTCCCATCTCTAGCTCATATCACTTCCATTTAGCTACCTAAACTATTATTATAGTAGTAGTAGTAGTAGTAGTAGTAGTAGTAGTAGTAGTTGTAGTAGTAGTATTTCACTACCACTAGTACTACTATTAATTAGTGCATTATCACTATATAGTGATATATACATTTACAGGATTCACTGTGGCACCCTTTAGCAATTTTACAGAAGAGGGTCCTTGCTGAAATTCCTGAAATAACTGGCTATCTTATTTAATTTTGAGCTATTTAATACTGAGTTTTTCAAGTCTTTTTTGTCTATTTGTTTTTGTTCTGAACTATATTCAGGCTGAGTTCTGAGATGCTTGGCTGGAAAGAGGGATGGGATAGGACCGACTCAGAAAGCAGACGTGGAGCCAAACATACTGAGGAGATAGGGCAGGGGGTAGATGGCAGGGAGGGAACAGGGCAAAGAAGTAGAGGTGACCCTGAGTAGGATGCAGCCTAGACACTCACCTGGGCGGTGGTCTTCAAGCTGGAACTTATTACCTCTGCAGTACACAAATTCTTTCAAGAGGTATGCAGCTCACAGATAGCTTTGTGTGTGTGTGTGTGTGTACAGGGACTGAATTCAGGGACACACAACCACTGAGTCACATCCCCAGCCCTATTTTGTATCTTATTTAGAGACAGGGTCTCATTGAGTTGCTTAGTGCCTTGCCATTGCTGAGGCTCACCGTTAGTCTGGCTTTGAACTCGTGATCCTCCTGCCTCCGCCTCCTGAGCCACTGGGATTACAGGCATGTGCCACTGCATCTGGCTTCACAGAAAGCTTTAAGAGAAACAAGTTTGATCATCAACATCCCTGTATATACAGATGCTCTGGAGTGACTCATCCTACCTCAAAAACATCAAAGTTGAAAAGACTTTTAATATACCTAATACCAAATATAACAGCTTAGTTTAGCCTACCTTAAATTTGCTCAGAACACTGACATTAGCCTACAGTTGGGGAAATCACCTAACACAAGGCCTACTTTATAATAAAGTGTTTGAACATCTCATGTCAATTATTAAATACCTGAATCCAAAAAACACTGGCAACACAGTTCCTGTAGAGTACCAGTGGTTTCTCCTGATGATCACGTGGCTGACTGGGAACTGTGGCCAGCATTTTGAGAGAGGAAGGTGTAGAATTCCCACCAGCCTGGAAAAATCTCGAAATTCAAAATTCAAAGCATGGTTTCCATCAGATGTATATCATTTTTTGCACCATCAGGAAAGTTGAAAAATTCTAAGTTGAGCTATCTAAAGTCAGGGTCTGTTTCTATTTCTTAAAATATCACACTCAGCAACGTACCTGTAGGCCCAAAGACCCTCATTCCCACTGCTCCTTTAAAAACTGTCCCTCTTCCATTTTACAAAAGAAAAATAAAACCCATCTCACATCTCACTACATTGCATGGCCCTGGGTCTGACAAGTACCTGGGTGCCTAAGGAAAGGTCAATTTGACAGATTGTATCAGAGTCAGTGTTGAGAATGTGATTCTGGTGATCAGGTACATATTTTTGTATTTGTTTTCAATAAAATTGAAGGGTGACCTTTTTGAGTTCTAGGCCAAACATTAAAAATAATTTTGATCACAGAATAATCTAATGAAGGTCAAGAGGCTGAAGGATTTTTCTGTTAAAAAAAAAAAAAAAACATGTTGGGGATATAGCTCAGTCAGAAGGGTGTTTGCCTTGAATGCACCAGGCCCTGGGTTCAATCCTCAGCACCACAAAAACAAACAAACAAAAAACCCCAAATACCCTCCATTCTTATGTAGTTATTTATGGGAACAGAAGTTCTCAGTTCTTACATTTTAAAAGGAATAAAATTCATACTAACCTGCAGGATGTGGTTGGCATATACCTACAATCCCAGCTACTTGGAAGGCTCAGGCAGGAGGATCACAAGTCCAGTCTATCCTGATTAACTTAAAATCAAAATAAAATTAAAAGAGTTGTTGATGTAGCTCAGTGGTCGAGCACTTGTCTAGCACGTGCAAGGACCTAAGTTCAATCAATAAAAATTATACTAACTCTATTTTATTAGAGCAATAAATATATGTATTCATGGATACACGAATGATTTTTTTTTTAAATTCCAGCTAGCATCAAGAAAGATTTTTTCAGGACACCTTGCACACATACAAACACATAGAATTCCCTCTGGCCTCTCACTACTGGGATCCCTTCTTGAAGTTTCTACAAATTAGGAAAAGCCCTTCCTGCCTCACCTCCTTTCCTGGGAGTGTGCAGGCTGACAGTTCACTGCCTTAATTAAGGAGAGAACCTATTGTGGCTCTCCTTAGGCTATTTGCACTGTTCAGCTGAATTAATTAAAGGAAGAAGACTATGGTTTTGGCAGAAAGATATATAAGTGGTTTGTTGAACAGTCAGAAGGGTGTTTGCCTTGATTGATTACAAAAACAGTTCAATTTAGTATCCCATTATTGCCTTTTTAAAAGTACTCTGTCAAATCCCCCATCCCACAGCTCTTATTAGAAGCTTTTAAAATGCCGAGTGCAATCTAATGCAAAATGAAGTCTTGTTTCCAATTTGGTAATAGGCCTGTATTAGTCCATTGGAAGTTCCTCTCTCCCACTAAATAACTAAATAGGTTTTTAAGAAAAGCACCTTTCACTGTTGCTTCTACCCTCAGATGAGGCAGCAGTTTCTCTAATGCATCAAAATATCTGTTTCAAAGAATTTTTATTAAAAAAAAAATTTGCACCCCTCACACTTAAATAGTTTTGATATCTAATTTCTATCACTAAGGTAATTTGATAGAAAGGATGCAATTTATATTGTATTATAAATATCAACAGATAAAAACAATACCGTTATCTCTCTCTTTTGAACACATCCACTGAACTACAAATAGTGTATTTAATTTATAACCACGATCACCAACGAGTGGGTTGACAAACTACCAATAGGAATGAATTGGCAGAACTTAGAAAAGCTCTTCTCCATGGTGGAGCAGTTTTGGAATGTTCCTTTCCTTCCCAGACTGGTGTTTCCATTTCACTTCTCCCATAAAAATGTTTTCTAGTTATCTTGTTATGCTTGAAAGTTTTTACTGACTACCTTATCGTAATTTTGTACAATAAAAATATACATGTAAATGATTTGATTTCCTAGGTATCTAAAATGGTGTTTAAAAAATTTATCCTGGAATGAGTTAAATATTATTAGGGTTTGGTTAATGAAAACAGCACATATATTTTAAATTTTTTCGATAAACAATTATTAGACATAAAATATTTTAAGATATACTGACAATGCATTTATTTTAGGGATCCTCCAACTTCTCCCCCAGACCTTCAGCGGTGCTGAGGGCAGTATGGGTAAGGCCAGGGGAGGAACTGTTTCCTTTTGGAAAGGAGCTGAGCGGGAGAGAGCCCTAGACATGGGCCAAACAGTGGCACCTCAGCTTTTTCCCAGCTGGCTGCTCTCTTCGGAAGGTCACTAGTTCTTTTAGTCTTACCCATCATTGTAAACTGGAGTGAAGGCAACAGTCGCCCTGTTTCCTTTGCAGGGTTGTAGAAAGGTTCACCTGAGACAGTGTGAAAATGAGGGGCTATAAAGCTCAGTGGTCGTGTGCTTGTTGCCTAGCACGTTCAATCAGATAAATAAAAATGCTTTGTATGCATGAAAAACAAAAGACAACTGCTGATTGCTATTATTGGTAAAATAAGGAAATACTTTTTTTCTGAAATGTGACCTCTGAGGCTCAGAATTTAAATTGTAGTTTTGCTATAATGCTAGTTTAATCTGACCTGTTTGATATCATCTTTAGGCTTATCTGTACTAGAAGAATTAAAATGAATGTATTTTTATAGAAGAAAGCCACATAAATATTCTTAGAGATCCTTGAAGCAATCTTAAAAATAAAATTAAAAAGAGCTGGGTGCTGTGGTACAGCACCTTGGGAGGCTGAGGCAGGAGGATCCTGAGTTCAAAGCCAGCCTCAGCAAAAGGAGGAGCTAAGCAACTCAGTGTGACCCTGTCTCTAAATAAAATGCAAAATAGGGCTGGGGATGTGGCTCAGTGGTCAAGTGCCCCTGAGTTCAATCCCTGGCACATATCCCCCCCTACCCACGCCGCCCCCACGCGCAAAATTAAAAAGATTCTAAATTATATCCAGGTCAGTTCCCAGCTTGGGACTGAGCCCTGGCACATAATGCAGCCAGTCAATTCCAAAGGAGCTTGTGAATCACAGTCACAGCCCGGTGCACACACAACCGGGCAGCTCCTGGTTTGGGGAGATTTTCATTCTAGGCTTTTGACAAAAACAGAGAGAAGGTGGGGTGGGGGTGAATTTTATCTCTAAAGAGTAAACAAATATAAAAACATAGCAAGGAAGGGAAGAGAGAAAAAGAAAACAGAAAAAAATGCAGCATGCTTGAAGCCTCCTCATCTTGATTCCATCAGTTAAATCCCCTGAGAACCAACAAAGGGAGCTGGGCTTGTTTAGTCGGGGAGGAGGTGGATGGAGGTGTGGCGCTCTCCCCTGACAGAGCCAGCGCCTCAGCCCCGCTTTGAAGTTGACCTGAACGATCCTTTCATCAAGTTTTCAATATTGCGGTGGCTATAATTTAAACTTGAAACAGGAACAAAGTGTTTTTACTATTGAGTAAATCCTCTGTTGGAGGAACTTCTCCGCGTGCAGATGGTGGCCCTCTGTTTTTCCCTTCTTGGTGGCAAGATTAGCCCCCACATTTCACACACAGGGCTTGGAGACTCATCTCTGCAGAACAGGTCAACAAAACACACCAGGGCAGACTGCGGGGTCTAGACAATGAGAGCACGACTGCAAGAGATTGCCCCCTGACTCCCTCCCTCTTCTAATTTTATTTCTTTTCTTCTTTTTTTTTTCTTTTTTCTCTCTATATTTCTTTTCTTTTTTTTTCTATCAAAAATGAGTTTTTAATGCTTTATTTTCTTCCAGTACTAACGCAATAGCGTTTGCAAATGTCATATTCATTATAAATTATTTTTTTAAAACAGATAAGCAGGAGGCTGGGGATGTGGCTCAAGCGGTAGCAAGCTCACCTGGCATGCGTGCAGCCCGGGTTCGAGCCTCAGCACCACATACAAACAAAGATGTTGTGTCTGCCAAAAACTAAAAAATAAATATTAAAATTAAAAAAAAAACAGATAAGCAAAGACTAAACAAGTGAAAATAAAAACACATGAGTCACTTCGTCCAAAGTTAATCTCAATTAACATTCTGGGAATCCAACATTTCTATCTATACACCTTTCTCTCTCTCTCTCTCTCTCTCTCTCTCTCTCTCTCTCTCTCTCTCTGTGTGTGTGTGTGTGTGTGTGTGTGTGTGTGTGTGTGTGTTCACACATTAAGGATTACTCTACTAGAAAAAAAAATTTCTTGAGAGCAGTGACTGCCATTTCCCTCATTTGATCCAATTCTCACTGGGGATTGAACCCAGGGACACTCTACCACTGAACTATACCCCCAGCCCTTTTTATTTTAATACAGGATGTTGCTAAATTGCTGAGACTGGGTTTAAAGTTTCAGTCCTCCTGCCTCAGCCTCTGAGTTGCTGGGATTACAGGCATGCACTACCAAACCAGCTAATTTGACCCACTTCTAAATAAAATTTTGCTCTTGTGTCCTTCAGTAGATACTTTTAGCTCCATCTACAAGGATCTAACTCTGACCAGGTAATACAATGTGCTTTTCAGGTCCTTGGGACTTGAGAAGGCCAGTACTGAAGTTTCTGTTTGTGGCATGAAGTTGAATTTTCAGGATTCTTAGTAAATGCTAAAATCAGAGTTTTTGGAGCAGGCTTGTCTGATCTCTCTCTACTGTCAACATGTGATCAAAACAAAGGACATAAGGCAGCCCCCCAACACTGCCATCATAAACCACCCTCCTCCTGCTCAGCTCACTGTGGTCCCTGTGCTTTCCAAGAACCCAGTATTTTGTGTGCTATGGGAATTCTGGAAGGCCTCTCCAGTAGACCTGTGCCCACCATAGCTTTTTCTGGTATTTGATAACACCCCAAGTTGGATTAGGTCATTCCTGGGAAGAGAGGAAGACCATGACAAAGATATGGTTTTGGATGGGAGTGAACCAGGGAGAAGAGAGAGAGTTAAGGAAGGAAAAAATAAGGAAAGCCTGTGTATTTCTCCAACCTCATGGATGTTCTAGTAGCAAGGATCAGAAACCCACGCGACTTGGTGTGGGCGTGCCCACATTCATGCACACAGGCACACACGCGCAGGGGAGAAGGAAGGAGGATTACTGTAAAGATCCAATATTCTTATAAGTTATGGGGATACAAAATAAAGTACAAGCGAGTCCTGAGCAGCTGGGAATTCAGAAACACAGTCCCTCACGCCCTTCCCTGCCTCTGTCTTCTAAACATTCATTTGGTACTTGGCCCCAAAGTATCTCAAGCTCCAATACCACAACCCTAGTCCAGTGCCCACCACAGCTGAGAATTGTTTCTGTATCTCTTAATTCAGATTCACTAGAATAATAGCTCCCCAAATGGGCTTGTCATTGAAGTCACTGGGGGCATTGGAAAAATTAGACTTTCTGGGGATGGAGCTCAGTGGTAGAGCACCTGCCTGGTGTGCTCAAGGAGCTGGGTTTGTCCTATACCACACACTAAAAAATAAATAAAGTCTCCATTAAAAAGGAGTCTCATCTTGATAATTCAATCATAAACTCTGGAGGAGAGAACCAGGTATCTCTATTTGGGTGACTTGGTCATAGCCAGATTTGTTGTCCTTGGGTGTCCATCCAAAGACACTGAGCTATGTTCTGGGTGAATGAATGGGCTTCAAGAGGCACATGGAGCCAAGTCAGGACTAGGGTCAGGGAAACCCCATGACATATTTGTTATAGTACTACCTGAACCCGTTCTCGACCTGCCATTAGGGAGTTTTTTTTTTAAAGATGTATAAAATGGGTCATGCTCACTCTGGCTTAAAACCCTTCAGTTGGGGCTAGAGTTGTAGCTCAGTGGTAGAGTGCTTGCCTAGCATGTGTGAGGCGCTGGGTTCGATTCTCAGCACCACATATAAATAAATAAAAACAAAAGGTCCATCAACAACTAAAAAAAAATTTTTAAAACAACAAAACAAAACCAAAACCCCCTTAAGTTGGCCCCCATCTCTTTATATAAGAATCCTTAACACGGCTCACACGTAGAAAAAGGTGAGGGTGGGAACAGAATAAAAAATAGAATGGAAAACATTAAAAGCAAAACTGAGGAGCCTGGGGTGGTGGCATGTGCCTGTAACCCCAGCAGCTTGAGAGAGTGAGGCAGGAGGATCACAAGTTCAAGGCCAGCCTCAACATAAAATAAAAAAGGTCTGGGAATGTAGATCAGTGGTAGAGCGCACCTGGGTTCAATCCCCAGTGTTAAAAAACAAGAACTAAATGTTGGGGGAGGGAGGTTGGATTCTTTTGGATTGTGCTAGACAGGTCTTGTCTCTGTTCTCAGCTTCTTCACCATAAAAGTATATGGTGGAAGGCTGAGGACGTGGCTCAGTGATAGAATACCTGCTGGCATGAGTGAGGCTTTAGGTTCAATCCAAGCACCACAAGGAGTGGGGGGGGGGGGGGAAGGAATGGATATAGTGGATAAAATGAGTTCTAACTCTCTCAACTTTAAAATTCTGAAATGTCTTGGTTCTGTACAATTTTGGGGACAGAAATCCATTTCAAGGCAGAGCCTAAGATTTAGTTGGAGCAATGTGAGTATCATGGTTTGGATACAAAGTATCCCTAAAAGCTCCTCTTACTGCACGTATTCAGAAGTGGAATTATTAAATGATGATAGCCATAGTTTAAATGGACTGAGTGGTAACTGTACACAGGTTGGGTATGGCTTGAGGAGATGGGTCACTGGGACCTGCCTTAGAAGGGATGCTAATACTACAGCCCATTCCCCTTCCTCTCTCCCCCTCTGATTCCTGACCCTGCCATGAGCTGAGAAGTTTTCTTCTGCTAGGTCCTTTCCCCATGACGTGCTGTCTCACATTGAGCCCAGGGCAATGGAGTTGATCATCTATGGACTAAGACCTCTGAAACTGTGAGCCTAAAAAACATTTTTCCTTCCCTAAGTTGTTCTTGTCAGGATTTTGACCACAGTGACAAAAGAAGCTGAATAAAATAATGGGTCATGAATATTGTATTCAATGTTCTGTAACTATGACAAAATATCTGAGATATTTAACTTACAAAGAGAAAAGGTTTGTTTTGGCTCATGGTTTCAGAGGTTCCAGTTCATAATCAGGTGGATGCACTACTTTTAGGACTCCAGTGCCCAATGGCAATGGCAGGAAGTGTGGTGGCTTAAACTGCTCATTTCATGGCTAAGAAGCCAGAGAGGAAGAGGTCAGAGTTCCCTTCAAGGATACACCCCATGACTCTAGCACCTCCATAAGGATCTACCTCCTGAAGACCCCAGAACCTTCCATGGCACCACCCTGGGGACCAATCCTTTAACACATGGGCCTTTGGGGGGACATTCAAAATCCAAACTAGAGCAAATAAACTCACCTCCTATTAACTGATAAGAAGTTAAAAGTGAGAAATCAGTGGTTATAGAAGACTCTGTGCAAAATCCTAACCAAATCTTGGCATTTTAGACATAAATAAAATGAAACAAAACAAAAATAAAAAGGTGAAAAAAGGAAAGAAAACCACTGACATTGTCCTTCTGATTTTGATAACACAATCCAATAAATGGCTTAAGTAACAATTGAGACTCTGATGCCTTTTTTACCAAAGAATAATTCTAAAGCCTCCTTACGGGTGCGTCCAGGTTTTGCTCCGTGAGTATGTGGCAAATGCTGAAATATTTCAGCCTCAAAGAAACTTAGAGAATCGGTGCAAGTGGAAATGATGTGAAACTAACTACCAAGAGAAAATTAAAAGTTTCTCTGGATGACTGGCCCCATTGCAGCTCATAATAGTCATCTGTAGGGTAGATGAAATAGTGTGTCAACAATTCACTGGTTGGATGATTATAATGACTCTTGTAAGTTGATGAAGGGGCTTGAATTGCAGTTTTTTTAAAAAGCAAGTTCAGAAATACTTCCTTCATTTCCACTGAGCAATGTGCATGTCCCAGAGGTCAAAGGCAACATCCATCACTTTAACATTCCGGGGTCTTTAACAAATTCAAACTAATCCACAGCAATAGACCGAACCCAGTGGTTGGGCACAAGACTGCTCAAAGATCCTTTCGTCTGATATCATATGCCCCCACCTATCTCCTGGTTCACCCACAATGTACTAAAAAGCCCCTCGCTTCTGCAGGGCGGCCTTTCTCTTATCATTCAACCTATTAAGAAATTGAATCTTCTCCAAGAAGGATATCACTGATTATATGGACAGGGGCTGGTGATTTCTGATTTCTGATACTTAATTAATCCCTCCATCTTCTCTGTTGCTGTATCATATTATAAAAATGACCATTATAAGGCCTACAGAAATGCTTGTATCTGTCTATCTGGATAGCAGACAGCAAAACTCACTTAAGTTTGGATCTCCAACATCTACCACGATGCCCAGCACATAATTGGTACTCGATAAATACCTAGAGAAAAAAATTGTAGTGATCATTGTGGGGTAGGGATAACATAGGGTGGAGGGTGTGGAGGAATAGTTACCATCTCATTAGGATTTTTTTCCCAGATTTATTTTAAAACAGATAAAATATACACACTGATGAACATACAGAAGAACAAAATACTATTTGAATATTAGTGATTGGAATGGGGAAAATGCTGTGTAGGAAATAGTTATCTTTCATGACGGTGTTTGAGAAAAAGAAAATCAGATGGTTGGAATAGAGGGGGGCTAGGAAGGACCTTCTGATGGAGAATCATATCTTCTGAGTGGTCTCAGGGGTGCTCACATCCCTCTGCAGGTCCAGTTGAATTTCAAAGTACATGGCTTTCTTTTTCTAACCATGCCTATTGTGCATTCCCATCATCTATGGGATAATCTACTAGCTGAAAGGGAGGTGGAGGGGAGGATACAAGAATTAGAATATAAGATTGCCTTGGGGTGTCTCAGCAAGTTGGAAGAAGGAAGAAAGGCGTTGTTAGGTATTGAATTGTGTTTTCCCCAAAATTCATGTGTTGAAGTGGTAACCCTCAGTATCTCATAATGTGACCATATTTGGAAATAATGCCATCGCAGATGTAAGTAGTTAAAAAAAAAGTTAAAAATGAGGTCATTTGGGAGGGCTATAATCCAATATGACTGTTGTCCTCATGAAAAGGGAAATTTTGGATGCAGAGACGGGCACCCAAGAAGAACACCATGTGAACATAAGGGTGGCCATCTACAAGCCAAGGAGAGAAGCACGGAACAGAGTCTTCCTTCCTTCTCAGAAAGAACCAGCCCAACAAGATCTTGATCTCAGACTCCCAACCTTCAGAACCGTGAGACAATAAA
This sequence comes from Ictidomys tridecemlineatus, assembly GCF_052094955.1. Taxonomy (NCBI): domain Eukaryota; kingdom Metazoa; phylum Chordata; class Mammalia; order Rodentia; family Sciuridae; genus Ictidomys; species Ictidomys tridecemlineatus. Next base: position 57,655,466 of record NC_135483.1, read on the forward strand.
TTTCTGTTTAAACCACCCACAGCAACTCTAGCAAACTAATATGTAAATGAAGGAGGATGTGTGTAAAAGAATGATTTCCTTGCCCAACGTGGTGGATCATGCCTATAATTCCCAGCAGGAAGGGGGCTGAGGCAGGAGGATTGCCAGTTGGAGGACAGACTCAGCAAATGAGTAAGACCCTGTCTCAAAATAAAACAAATAAAAAGTATTAAGGATGTGGCTCAGTGGTGGAGCACCCTGAGATCAATTTCAAGTACTGAAAAGAAAATTTTCCTGAGGTCGAATTAATTGTACACTGTGAAATAATAGAAATAATCAAAGAGGTCTGAGGAAAAATGTGGACAATTGACTTCGTTCCTTGAGGCAGCCAGCAGATGGCGATGTTGATCGGAATAGCTTGTCCTTTTCAATTTGCAGGTGATTGCTGAGCATGGAGACTACTAATAAGCTGTGGCCCAGCGTGTCCTGTGTCCTGAGATTTGGAAGGCTACAAAAGCAGGAAATATTTGTGGGGGCTAAAATCTAGGCACGTGTGCATGTGTACAGCCTGGTATGTAGATATGGAATCTTTTGCCACCTCTGTCTAAAATGCAAACCCTGTAGGAGTTCGTCGCAAAGCCATTCTCTTTTCATACCATCTTACCGAAAGTTAGAAAGTTGTTTTTTTTTTTTAAAGAGAGAGTGAGAGAGGAGAGAGAGAGAGAGAATTTTTAATATTTATTTTTCAGTTCTCGGCGGACACAACATCTTTGTTGGTATGTGGTGCTGAGGATCGAACCCGGGTCGCACGCATACCAGGCGAGCGCGCTACCGCTTGAGCCACATCCCCAGCCCCGAAAGTTTTTTTTCTTTGTGGCAATAATTTTCCTTTTAAAAGACTTACTACAAGGGGCATACATTTTTTTAAAGTACATTTTTAAGCCAATAGTATGAATGAAGCCTGCATTTTAGCTATTTAAATCTTTGAAGTATGTTCCTGTTTAGCTTAGGATAGTAACATCTTAATACAAAAAAATTCAAACTGCAGGGCAAGGTGGCCCATGCCTGCAATCCCAGCAATTTGTGAGGCTCTGACAGGAGGATCACAAGTTTGAGGCCAGCCTCAGCAATTTAGTGAGGTCCTAAACAACTAAGTGAGACCCTGTCTCAAAATAAAAAATAAACAAGGCTGGGGATATAACTCAGTGGTAAAGTGCCCCCTAAGTTCAATCCTCCGTACCAACCCCCCAAAAAAAATTCAACATAAAAAAGAATCTAAACAGTGACCAAGAACTAATAAATGCTTATTTTTTTTATTTGTTCTACATGACAGTAGAATGTATTTTAACATTACATATACCTGGAATATAACTTCCCATTCTTGTGGTTGTACATGATGTGGAGCTACACTGGTCAAGATTCATATGAATAAGTGTTTATAAAGCACTTTCACATGTATTATTTGATTCTCACAAAGTCCATGAGATGTTTGCAAGGTAGACTTTGCTGCCCCTGTTTTACAGATGAGGAAAACTGAGGCTTGTAGAGTTTAAGTAAATGCCCCAACTCCCACAGTTAGGAAGTAGCAAAATCAAAATTGGAACCCAAATTCTTCCAACCTCCAATTCAAATATTTTCTAGCATTAATTAAATATTTGAGAATTCAAGAAGCCATTAATACCTGGGCATGATTGTACACACCTATAATTCCAGCAGCTTGGGAGGCTGAAGCAGAAGGACTGCAAGTTCAAAGCCAGCCTTACCAATTTAGTGAAGCCCTAAGCAACTCAGTGAGACCCTGTATCTCTATAAAATATAAAAAGGGCTGGGGATGTGGCTTGGTGGTTAGGTGCCCCTGAGTTTAGTCCCTGGTACCAAAAAAAAAAAAAAAAAAAAAAAACTAGAAATAATACCCATGGTTAAAATCTTTGGTCTTTTTATAATTTATGACCTATTTGTCAAGACATTTATAATTTTTAAAATTTTATGAAATTTTAGTAGCTGAGAGTGATGATGCACTTCTGTAATCCTAGCAACTCAGGAGGCTGAGGCAGGAGAATTGCAAGTTTGAGGTCAGCCTCAACAATTTAACAAAACTCTGTCTCAAAACAAAAAATTAAATAAATAAAAATGTTGGTGATATAGCTCAAGTGGTAAGGAGCCCCTAGGTTTAATCCTGAGTAGCTCAAAAAATTATTTTAAAACAATCTATGAAATTTTAATATAAAATCAGTTGTTGATTATATAATTAGTTTTCTGAGTAGAAAAAAATTGTGGGAGTCTTGAAATTGTACAAAACTGGTTTGAATGTCTCTAGTTTGGAAGTTATTTATTATTATCAAACTTCAATTTCCTCAACCATGAAAAACAAATAACAACACCTATTTTTATAAGCCTCAGCAAAATAAAATACATCAAGTTATTTAATATTGTTCCTGTTACCAAATACGCCTTAACAAAGAGTAGCTCCATTATTCCCAATAAATAAGAGTACTTGAAGGCTTAGCGTGCAAAAAGCATATTTTCTTTCAAGCAAATGTCTAGGAGCAAGGTCAAAGTCATATGCAGCCATGGCCAGCATTCACACCCACACAGGGCTGCCTGCTGGTCAGGGAGTGCGCTCACTTCCCACTTACCAAATGGAGTAGGAACATTCCTCTGCCTTGAAGGAGCATATTTCTCTCTGGCTTGTCCTGCGGCACCCTCTTGGGGCTTTGTGCCCTTCGATGACACACCAAGAGTTTGCATGTAGGAAGAAAGAACAATTTGCTATAAAGACCCCCGCTGTGAATCAGAGGCTATTTTACCGTAAAAGGAGCAAAATTACATGACTTCTTTAATGTCATCCAGATGATTTTCTCCTTTTTTTTTTTTCAGCTTTGCTTTTAATTCCAAAGAATTTCCTAGCTGCACAGGATTAATCTTGGCACTATCCAGAGCCTCTCCATCATAAACAATGTTTGTTGGGCATGAGTCTTCTGGCTGTGCCTTCTAAATTTCAGAATTCCATTTTATGCAAACCCCTTACATATGAATGAATGTAAACGAGTTTACAAAGTGTTTCGTGGGTATTAGTTCACAGAATTTTAGAGCTAGATGGACTGGTTTTCTGTAAAGGCCCAGGTTAAGATGTTTTAGACATGGTGGGTCCTTTAGTTTCTCTCTGCTATAACTAATTAGCTCTGTTCTTGTAGCATAAAAGCAGGCGTAGACGATTTAGGCATGTGGTCTGGTTTGAATGTGCCTTCTCAATGTTTATTTTGTTGGAAACTTGACACAGGACAACAGTGTTGAGAGGTGGAACCTTCGGGAGGTGACGGGGTCCTGGGGGCTGAGGTTATCCTGGGAATGGCTTTGTTGTGAAGTGAGCTCTCTCTGGCTGTCTTGCTCTGGCTGCACTACAATGCCATTAAGAAGACCCTCGCCAGAAGCCCAGCAGAAGCTGACATGCTCTAGGACTTCCCAGAACTGTGAGCAAAGGAAGCACCTATTCTTTATAAATTACCCAATCTGGCCAGGCACAGTGGTGCCTGTTTGTAATCCCAGCAGATCAGGAGGCTGAAGCAGGAGAATCTCGAGTTCAAAGCCAGCCTCAGGGACTTAGAGAGGCCCTAAGCAACTCAGTAAGACCCTGTCTCTAAATAAAATATTAAAAAAAAAAAAAAAAAGGGCTGGGGATATGGTTCAGTGGTTAAGCACTCCTGGATTTAATCCTCAGTACCAAAAAAGAAAAAAGAAAAAAAAAATTACCCAGTCTATATTTCAACTATAGCAACAGAAAACTAAGACCACATGAATGTGTTCAATAAAACTTTATTGATGTACTCTTTCACATGATACCAAAACAAAAAAAATAATTCTTCTTTTTGATCTTTCCCCACCATGTAAAAATAAATAAATAAATAAGGCCGTCAAAAAGTGTTCTTAAATCACAGTTCTTACAAAAAAAATGTATTTACAAAATCAGTTCTGGATTTGCCTTATAGAGCTGAGATTCTAAGCACACAGAAATTCAATGCTTTGTTCAAGTCAAACAGGTAGTGGGTTATGGAGAATAAATAAATGTTAATATGCTGTCCTGCTCAGGGCCTGTGTGGGAAGAGAGTAGGTACCCATCACAGGTGGGCCAGCTAGATATAAAAGCTAGGCAAGTAATATTAAGAAATAAACACAAAAGAAGAGAAATAAATATATATTCAAAAGCAGAGGCTTGACTGGGTGAAAAAGATCTGATAGGTTTTATCCTAACCAAAACAAAAAGCCCACAAATGCTTTATTTATAGTTGGACACACTGAAGGGATTAGTAAGGAATTCTTCAAGAAAACAGAATAAGAGTGGGGAAAACAAGTCGTCCATCTCCAGGTGGCTGCATTTGAAACTAGGGCTGTGAGCTACGGCAGGGTACTAGCATGATCTGGGCTTTCTTGAACCAGGAATCTCACCTGGGAGTTCCCAGAAAAGAAGCCTCCCGCCTTATAATGGCTCAAACAAATCCATAGTTCATATATAGCTTCTAGAACTCCTGGTCCCTAAATCAGATTTTTTTCCATTTTACCATGCCATTGCTTCAATAATTGTGTGGTTTATACATACCCTTTATGATTTGTATGAGTGCGATGCAACAGTCCATATGTTAAAAGACTTGGTCCCCAGGATGGTGCTGTAGGGGGAGTGGAGCACTGGGAGCATGCCTTGAAGGGGATTGTGTGAACCTCCCCCAATTTCTTCCTCTCCTTTGTTTCTCTGTTTCTTGGCTCAGGAGGTTGGTGATTTGCTCCACCACCTGCTCCTGTCAATACATGCTGACCTTGCCAGAGACCCAATGCATAGGATCACTTGATCTTAGATTGGAACCTCCAGAACCTTGAGTCAAAACAAACTCTTTCTCTTTGTAAGTTGATGGCTTAGCTATTTTGTTATGGTAATGTAAAGCTGACTAATACAACATCCATGCAGGAGTCTATGCTGAATTTGTAGTTGATCTGTGAACATAAATATGTCTCCAAATTAACTCTGATCTCAACATGGAGAGACTTGGACTTCCTCCCCTGTTACTTGCCACCTTCTGTTACAGTCAAAGAAAGAATGTGAGACTATTTATGGCTTATGCTGTTGTTACTTAAATGTCATAATTTTTGAGCTAGAAGGGTTCCTGGAAATTTTCTTGATTCATATCAAATCAAATTTTATGGTTGAAATCGGGGCCCAGAAAACCTAAATGGACTGCCTAAGATCACTCATTGGCAGGATCAAAGCCAGGTCTTTGGATTCCCAGTACAGAGCTCTTCCAATTACATCATGTAGCCTGACACAATAGTTTATGAAAAAATTACTGATCATAATTGAAGCATGCCTTTTGTGTTAAAGTCAGGGCATCAATAGAGTCATTACCATTAATTACCAGCTCATTCTTGTGTATCGGGAATTATACGAGACATGCATTAATTATATACCTCAGCCTTTTCCTTATCTCATTTTGCACATCAGAAAACTGAGGCCTAAAGGATTTACAATATTTTATTTTGGGTTACATAGCTAGTAAGTGACAGCGCCTTAGTTTAATAAATTTACTGTTCTTGTTAAAACCCCACTCTTTTCTGTTTCCTTCTTACCTCTATCAAGTCCTTTGTTTTAAGCCACAGAAACGGCAACTGAAACTTACAGTTTATTGGGGTAGAGGATTGAGAAGGGGTAAGTGTGACTTCAAGTATCATTTCCATCAAAGTCCTATGATTCCCTGATCTATCGTCCCTGGTTTGGTGCTATGATCTCAGGCGGGTTTCACCTGGGCCATATCATCATTTGCCTCTGGTAAGAGCAAAGGTGAAACCAAATCACCTACTGGACAAACATTCCAATGCCTGGAGTTTCTGATTGGTCTCTGAGCGGTCCATAGACTGAGGATAAAATTAACTCAAAGCCCATTAGTGGAGCGTGGGGTGCTGTCTAATAAGGAAGGGTAAATATTGTTCCTTCAGAAAGGAAAATCTGAGGGCCATTAGACAAAGAAGAAGGGAAGCATGCCTATAATCCCAGCTACCTGGGGGGAACTAAGGCAGTAGGATCACAAATTGTAGATCAGCCCAGCAATGTAGCAAGACTCTGTTTCAGAATGAAATTGAAAAGGGCTGGAGACATATAGCAGCTCAGTGGTACAGTTCCCCTAAATTCAATGCCAAGTACAAAAAAAAAAAAAAGGAACTAATGGACCTTTTATAGGCAAACAAGGAGTTTACTTTACCACTTCTGTATCCACTCTGCATTTATTTAATTGATAGAATCAAAGGTGTAGAACTGGCAGCATAAACCTTGGCAGCAATGTCCCTGGTTGCTTGTTATACGGTGGTACAGGAAGAACTGTGTATGCCAACTTTAAGCAAGCATCTTTGGATCCTTGTCTGCACATTTTGGCATTACTAAATGACTAGATGCCAATCTATCAAAGCAGGACCCTCACAAAAGTTACTGGAAATTGTCCCAGTAACTGACTCTACATTTTCCAAGGAGACCGTAAGAGGACTAACAGGGCTAATGGGTACCTCAATACCGACTTTTATAACCCCAATTAAAAAAATCTTCCTTGTTTGCCTGGCTCCAGACATCCTTCCCTTTTCCTTTAATAAGAACACTCCTTACAATATGTCGCAGTGGCTGTTGACATGTCTAGCTCCTCCATTAGATGTTAGTCTCCTGAGGGGCGGACCAGCTTTAGCCATCTTTGACCCTCAGCCTAGAGCAATATCTCAGCCTCAGGAGAGAATGACTGCAACCAAGTGACCAGTGCCAGCTCTGACATGAGGGCTGTGCTTGAGCCCCAATTGTCCCATTTGTCAACCTCAAGAGATTCCCTACAGCCTTCACCGTATCGAGGAAGACTTGAATAATGCCCTATCCATCTTAAATGGACAAGAAGGTAAAACTTACATCTTAAATGTATCCAAACTTTTCGTGAAATTATTTGCCTCTTGATTTCCACATCTACTCCTTACAGTATTAAGCACAGTGCCTAATTTTACTTTTCACCGCCATCTTCCTCCACTACCCCCTCCTACAAGCTTTCATTTATGGGAAGAACCTCTTTGTGTTTGGAAAGAATAATTTCAGTTCCAGACCCATGTTGTCACTAATTAGCAACATGTCTAATCTGTCTGTCATCTACAAAACAGGGGTGCTAATATTTTCCTCACAGTTATGCAGGACCGAGTGAGATCACGTAGGTGGAGGTCCTTTAAAATTACTGTGTTCTGGAATGTGATGCCCAGGTAGGTCTCCATTTCCCTCTATAGTTCTACCGGTTTTGGACAGCTTCCAAATACAACACTTCAGAAGAAAGGATTTCTTTTAAGGTGCATCTGATTACTTCCTATGTTCATCCACATGATTGATGGGATGATTTCTGTTCTCCAAACATCTACACAGCATGGAAAACAAAGCAACTCATTGTTACATTTGACTACATCCAGTTTCAAAGTAAGGATATGAACCCCTTCACTTTAAATGCCAGTGTCCCTTGACTCTGCCCGGTCCTGCAGGAACTGCCGTGTTTGCTAGGGCCTGCCAGTGGAGGCTTATCTTGATGTTTTCAAGACAGCACAAGCTTTAGCTTGAGAGTTTGTTTCAATGTTACTTCCCTTTTATGTTTGTTTTAAAGTAATAACCATCCATTTGTCTCCTTCTCCTTCTCCTTCTCCTTTTCCTTCTCCTTCTTTAGCTTTGTGCTTTCCCTGGTGTTACACACCATTAAAATTGCATCTAGCTAGGCACAGTGGCACACACCTGTAATCCCAGTGGCTCAGGAGGCTGAGGCAGGAGGATTGAGAGTTCAAAGCCTGTCTCAGCAACTGATTGAGGCCCTAAGCAACTCAGTGAGACCCTGTCTCTAAATAAAATACAAAATAGGGCTAGGGATGTTTGCCCCCCAGTTCAATCCCTGGCACCGCCCCCCCCCAAAAAAAACCTACAACTGTCTTTTACAAGACATCAGGCTCAAATTATGGAGTCGGGTGAATATTAGAACACTAATTGATACTTAGCAACCACTCAGTGCTTACTTTACACTTGTCACCCAATTTCTATAGGCATCTCACAGCAATCAATTAAAATCTATGTTTGAGATGAGGACACTGCGGCAGTTGTCCGAGATCATAACACCAGAACTGGTCCCAAGTCCTGTCTAACTTCAAACCCAAACTTTTTAAAAAAATATATATTTTTTGGGGGGGGGCTGGGATTGTGGCTCAGCAGTAGAGCGCTTGCCTAGCGCAGACGAGACCCGGGTTCGATCCTCAGCACCACATAAAAATAAAAATAAAGGCATTGTGTTGTGTCCATCTACACCTAAAAAATAAATATTTTTTAAAAATTTATTTTTTTTAGTTGTAGTTGGACACAATACCTTTATTTCACTTATTTATTTTTATGTGGTGCTGAGGATCCAACCCAGGGTCTCGAACGTGCGAGGAGAGCGCTCTACTACTGAACCACAACCCCAGCCCCTCAAAGCCCAAAATTTTATTTTCAATTTTTGGTTTGGTTTTGTCGGAGGATGAGAGGAACAGAGGTAAAAAAAAAAAGATGGTACTTGATCAGGAATTTGGTATTATATGTTTAATTCTCTTAACCTAGACCTCATCATTCCTTCCTGTTATCACTTCAGTGCAGATTTTAATTCCTGAAAATGAACTTGTCAGCAGATCATTTTCCTTTACATCTTTCTGGAACAATTCCAGATTCTTAAGATATTACAGATTAAGTATCTGCCTAAAGGCATTCCAGAAAGCAGACAGCCCACAGAAGGCGTGGGGGATAAATTACATGAGTGAGTTCGTACAACACTGCTAATAAAACCTACTGCATGGGTAAAAGGCAAAGGGTATAATTTGCTGACAAGGTAGTTTAGTTCTGGCTACCAAGAATTAAAAACACAAAAAAGAAGAGGAGGAGGAGGAAGAGGAGGAGGAGGAGGAGGAAGAAGAAATTATTTCTTTAAACTGCAAAAGGGAAAGAAGCCTACTCAAAGCGGAAATAAAAAAGTTTCCAATGCTGAGAATTTATTTGTATAAACTCACAAAGAAAGAATCTCTTTTTGACTTTAAAGTATGTTTTCCTTGGACAATAAAATAAGATTACATTCTACATTGGTCAAACTTTAAATGTGATTAGAGTTTATAAAATACAAATCCTTGTAATCCCAGGAGGCTGAGGAAGGAGGATCAAAAAAAAGTTCCATGCCAGGCTGGCATTGTGGACAAAAAATAAATACAAATAATAAAAAATTATACAAGTCTTACAATGTAGTAAACTTTTCCATTTCACACACACACACACACACACGTATACACACACACATACATATGTTTTTCATTTTTCCTTTCGTTACTTTTCTCTCTGATGAGTAAGTTCCTCTATGAGAGGTCCCTGTATGGAAAAGGAATAAAACTAGTCTCTGGATTCTTCTGAATTTGATTTCTTAGGTTGACAGATGCAGAAAACGTCTTTCAAAAAAGCCCATATTAAGTCAAATGATTTAAGAACATAAAAGAAAATGTGACTTCTAGGATAAATTTTGGTGAACAAAAAGAGTGAAGTGCAGAAGTCATGATATACTTGCATATTTTAAAAATTAGGCAAGCATTTTATTCAAGTGCAAGTTATTTCTAAAATATAGAACAGGGTTTCTTTGGGGGGAAATCTGCTTTCACAGAAAGCAGAGCACCGTTTATATTTTATCTATCCTTTCCTTCACACTCATTAACTGCCTCTTAAGTGAAGCAAAGTGGTGTGGGGGCTCAGAGGGTCGGCGAACTGATACTTGGAAAAAAAATACCACTACAGGCTTTTCTGGGCGAGGTCAGGGCTAGAACGCAGGGTGCTGATGATGCCTGGTTTAATGCACATTAAGAGCTATTTATCTCATTGCTTTAGAGGGAAAATACCGTAATGCTAAAGTGTCCCTAGACGTAAGCAAGCAGAGTTTGGAGGCAGGAAAAGTGGCCGCCCTGGCCTGGCTCCGGGATGGCCCTCCTCCCTGCTCCTGGCCCCCGGGGCACCTGTCCCCTCCGCCCCACCCCTGCTCCCCACTGCGGGCGGTCCCCGGACGGGGTGGCAGTGTGAAGCGAGTGTTGTCCCTGACTTCGGGGCGCATCCCGGGAAGGCAGCGACGCCCTCCCCACCTGCGCAGGGTTGGCCGCAGCCACCCGCCCAGAGCCCGATGGGCGCGCCGCCAGGGCTGGGGAGGGGCCGCGCGGAAGGGTGGAGGGCGGAGGCCGGGCGCGGGGCAGGGCCCGGCTGTGCCTCGCGGGCCGCTGGGGCAGCTCAGGGGCCGCAGCTCTCCCTGGAGCAGAGAGCATTTGCCCTGAGGGTCCGACACATCGCAGGCGCCACCGGATCGCTGGCCATGAGGACCCTGTGGATGGCGCTGTGCGCGCTGGCGCATCTGTGGCCCGGGGCCCTAGCTGGCTGCGCCGAGGCGGGGCGCTGTTGCCCTGGTCGGGACCCCGCCTGTTTCGCCCGCGGCTGGAGGCTGGACAGGGTCTATGGGACCTGCTTCTGCGACCAAGCTTGCCGCCTCACGGGGGACTGCTGCTTCGACTACGCCAGGGCGTGCCCAGGTGGGTGGCTGGGCTCAGGGTGGGGGCGCCACCCCTTTGCCCGCAGCCAACCCGCATTGGGCCGGGCGAGGCGCCAAGGACCGCAACCCAGGAGCTGGTGTTCCCCAGCCTCTTCCATTCTGGCCTGTCCACTCCATCTGTCCAAGTCCCCTCCCAGCCACCTCCATTCATACCCAGCTCAATACTCTCCACCTAGACAGCTCAAAGCACCCCTCCCCATCAGAGTCTGGATGAAAGGAGTTGGAGCCCTCTGCTCTTCTCCATGAAGGTTGCAGGGGGCCACCTCTGCTCTGGAATTGTGAGACTCAGGATCTCCATCTGGATAGGGCCACATGGTATCTGGAAAGATGGCGTTGACAGGCTCCAGCATCATGCCCTGGAGCAAGGCCAGACTCCACCTGTTATTCTTTTAACCCTCAGGGATTTTTTGAGCTGGTGAGTGGTAATAAGGGCAGGAAGGTGAGATTGCCCCACTTTGTGTCAAACTTACTCAGGGAGAGTGTTTTGCTCTGGAGAACAAGTTCTTGGAGGACTGAGGTTGTACTCACCTCTGGACCCTACCACATGGCACGGCCCTTTCCTCTTTGGAAATGTTCATTTTTCCTTTGGGTCAGCCCTTTTCATCTTTAAATTTCGACAGGATCTCACAGTTTCTTGCCTCTGCAGGAATCAATAAATGCTGGTTCAATTGAATTAAAAGGTAAAGGAAGAAATGGTATAGTATAGTGTTGCAGAACATGGTGTGCCTGAGAAAATCCAGCTCTTGAAGTAAAAGTAGTCCTGCTCCCTGCTAATCACATTACCCCAAAAGCCACACATAGGTTGGGGTTTGCATTCAAGAATCCCAGTGTATGGAATCCTCCGTGTCTTCTAGGGAGAAGAACCCACAGGGCTGTGCCATCTTCCAAGAATTGGATGCCCAGTAGGAATGAGCACCCCTCCTTCCCTCTTTGCTGCATGGGAAGGCTGCCAGCCCCTGGCGGTGCCTGTCACCTCAGCCTGGTACTGCAAGAATACAATTGAAAAACATTAAGATTTGTTGACACTGGTTGAGAGCTAATGATGTACCTGTGATAGTTATAGTTAATCTGTCCCCATGAAGAGTAATCTTTTTGATAAGCTTCTTTGCCTTTCTTGCTCCAAGGCCAGGGTATTTTACTATTAAAGGCGGAGAAGTCAGCTATTTAGGAAATGCAGTGCCCTCCTCGGCCTGTCTCTGGCCCATCCTTGGAGCATCCTAAACTCCTGTTTGCCTCCCTTACCTGGATAACTCCAGCAAAGCTTCTCTCATGACAGGATCGCAGTCTCATGAAGGGCTTGCTTACATTTCAAAGTAATTACAGAATTTATGTAGCCCAGATGATGTGTCTAGGTCTGTGATAAGCATAGGGACTCAAAGATGCAATCTCTGCTCCCTGGGAGTTCATAGTCTAGCCAGGAACACCTGTAACACTGCATGCAACATGCAGTAGTCCCCCCTTATCTACAGGGGGATACATTCCAAGACAGTAGTCCCCCCTTATCTACAGGGGGATACATTCCAAGACTTCCAGTGGATGCCTAAAACTATAGATAGTAATGATGGCTACATATACTGGTTTTTTTTCTTATATGCCCTGCAACACTGTCACATAGTAGGAAGGTTAATCTGTCCTTCCACTGTTTTATGCCCCAGGGCCTCCTTTGGGCTTCCTGAGTTACTCAGGGCCTCACTAAGTTTCTAAGGCTGGCTTTGGGCTTTGAACTTGCAATCCTCCTGCCTCAGCCTCTCAAGCTGCTGTGATTACAGGCATGTGCCACCACACCCGGCTATATGGCTTTGATATACTGGACAAAGACATGATTCACATCCCTGGAGGGACAGTGTGAGGTTAAATGCTATTTACAGTAGCTTGCAATTTCAAATTTATGAATTGCTTATTTCTGGAATTTTCCATTTGATAGTTTCAGATAGCAGTTGACCATGGGTGATTGAAACCAACAGGAAGTGAAACTGGGAATAAGGGGGGAGGGGAAAGCGCTGCCAAAAGGGGTGATCTATGAGGAAAAACTTAGAAGACCTGAAGAATGCAAAGAAGACTTCCCAGAGGAAGTCCTGGATGACCTAGTCAGGATAATAAATAAGAGGTCTCCAGGGAAAGGTTGGGGGTGCTGCTCTGGGAGGGAAGCTTAACATTTTTGACCAGCAGGTAAGGGTGCAGGGCAATCTGTGCCAAGTCCTGTCCTAGATCCTGAAACTAAAACAGTGAACAGGACAGAGGGTGGATGCAGCCAGATCTGGAGAATTTCAGCACCTGAGAGGGATGGGTTAAAATGAAGTAAGTGTGGAGAGAGGGACTTACTTTCTAAGGAGACCTAACAGTGCTAACAGGATTCACAGAGCCCTCAAAGTCTTCATTACACACACGCACACACAAATGCAATCACACCCCTACCTTATTTTCAGTCTAGGAGGTAGAAATAGTAGGACCAAGTGTGAGTTATTTTGGAGTAGGAATTTATAGGGTAAGTACAGAAGAGATAAGCAATCTTGCCATCTCCTGAAGAACTCAAAACAAATCACTGCAAGCTGCCAGCCTGGGAGAAGGGCCGTGAGTGGTAGATGAAAGAACCAAAGCCAGAAAAGGAAATGGTATCTTTAAAGGAGCAGGGATCCATACCTGTGTTCTCCCAGGGTGTCAACAGAGGACCTTGCAGACCTAGATAAGAGAGAAGCAGACTCAGCACTGAAAAGGCTCCTGCTGTAAACTCTCTGCAGTTGAAGTTCCTTGTAAAGGGGAGAAGAAAACAGAGACGGTCAGAAGCTGGCCGATTGCTGAGAATAGGGCCCAGACTCCTCTGCCCTGAATCAGCACAACTGGGCTCTCAGTTGGGTCACCACAGGCCTGCCTCCCAGGTCCAGAGCTGACTGACAGTTGGGAGCCCACTCAGAAGCAAGATGTAGAATGAAGGCTTCCATTCTTACAGAACAATTCCCTCTGAATATTTACTGTATACTTGTGATTATTTTTCCTCCCAGAAATAATCCAAATGCAGCATTTTCCCCCCTAAAGTCAGAGAATATTGGGTTCAATCTTTTACTCTGCCACCTACTGTCTCTGTGACTTTGGAGAATGTATGTCTGCCTCTTGGGGGCACAAAGTGTCTCTCTCTCTCTTTTTTTTTTTTTTTTTATACTGGAGATTGAAGCCAAGGGTGCTTAACCATATCCTCAGCCATATATATTTTTTTTGGGGGGGCAGGGTCTTGCTGAGTTACTTAGGGCCTCATTAATTTGCTGAGACTGGCTTTGAACTCAAAATTCTCCTGCCTCAACCTCTAGAGCCACTGGGATTACAGGCGTGCACCACTGTACCCAGCTAAAGTACCTCATTTATAAAAGGGGAACGATAAGACCACCATGTGGGACTATCAAGTGGACAGAAGGAGATAATATCAAAAGTGCCAGGGACCTGGCATATGGTAGGCACTTGGGTAACAAAAGTATCATTGGTCAGCTCTTATCATCAGTGGGCATGGATTAAAACATTTTATTTCATTAAATATGTATTCAATAAATTTATAACAATATAGTGCAGTCATTTGTATTAGTTTAAATAATAAGTATCTTTTATTGAACTCCCACCAAGTGCTAGGTACTGACATACTTATGCAATCTTCCCAAAATTTCTGAAAGAAAGACAAGTCTGGTCCACAATCCCAAAATTCAAAATTCAAAAAAAAAAGATAATCAAAGTCTAAAAAGTGCTAAAACTTGAAAGTTTTTTTTTTTTCATCAGTCATTTGGTACCAAAACTCTCACCTTCCCTGAACTGATGAGGAGAAGACTATTGATAATCTTTTTTCTATCCCATTATAGTATAAATATATTTTGCCTCAAAAATATTAACATATTCTGCAAGGATCTACCCTAGCTCTGCTGGGGAGAGGGGATATGCAGATTCTACATCTAAGAAATACTGAATTCTGAAACTCATCTGCTTCTAGGATTTGGGAAAAGAAATGGGCCTGTATTAGTATTTTAAAAAAAGCAGTAGCTGAGACTTTCCAAGGGTTCCCATTACTCAAGTTCAAATGAATGAGCAGTAGAACTAGGAACTTGAACTCACGACTGTTTGATTTAAAGTTGCCACTGGCCATATCTGTTAGTGAAAATTCATGATTATTATATATTACTAGATAAAGCAAAGGTTACCTAGGAGTCTCCATTCACTCTCCATACACAGAAACTTTCAGTGTCTTAGAATCTGTCTTCCTTCTTACCCAAGGTTATATAACTCATTACTGATGCCCAAAGTCTTTTTGTTTTTTAACCTGAATTTATTAAAGCCTTTAAACCTAACAATTGATTGTTCTAGGTAGGGACTGGTTGGAAACAATGTCAGTGTCATAAAAACAGTTATGCAGATTTTAAGTATACTTTTTTAAAGTTTTAAAAATTTATTTATTTAAGTATATATGACAGCAGAACTCATTTTGATTCATTGTACACAACTGCAGCACAACTTTTCATTTTTCTGTTATAGGATGTAGCATCGCACCATATGTGCAGTCATAAATATACCTAGGGTAATGATGTCCATCTCATTCCACCATCTTTCCTACCCCCACACATCTTCCACACCTCTCCCTCCCTTTTGTCCAAAGTTCCTCCATTTTTTTCCATGCCCCACCCCACCCTCCACCATTATGGATCAACATCCACTTATCAGAGAACATTCGGCCTTTGTTTTTTTGGGATTGGTTTACTTCACTTAGCATGATATTCTCCAACCCCATCCATTTACCTACAAATGCCATGATTTTATTCTCTTTTATTGCTGATTAATATTCCATTGTTTTTATATGCCACAGTTTCTTTATCCATTCATCTACTGAAAGGCATTTAGGTTGCTTGCACAATTTAGCTATTGTGAATTGAGCTGCTGTAAACATTGATGTGGCTGCATTACTATAGTAAGCTGATTTTAAGTCCTTTGGATATAGACCAAGGAGTGGGATAGCTGGGTCAAATGGTGGTTCCATTCCAAGTTTTCCAAGGAATCTCCTGAGATTACATTCAATGTGAATGGAAAATGTATCTGGGTCAGTATTAACTAAACTTGTTTTACTTCTGTCCTTTCTGATTTTTCTTCATCTTGATAAACAGATTTGGGAGGTGGTGGCTGAGATGGAATACACTTCTTTTTCTAATTTGAACGGTTTATTTTTGTTCTTCTCATGTAAAAATAAAAAATGTTATTGGATCCTCAGAATAACTAAACTGTCAAAGAAATCTGTTTTGAATTGAATTATCTCAGAAAACCTCATTATGATGATAACATGGGTTTAACACCAATAATGTACTGCAAGTCCCTTTCCTCTACCAAAAAACTAACAAGATTAAAAATTCTGCACTGAGAGCTGAGCATGGTGGCACAGCCTGTAATTCCAGCAGTTTGGGAGGCTGAGGCAAGGAGGATCACAAGTTCAGGAACTTAGTGAGACCCTAAGCAACTTAGCAAGACCCTGTCTCAAAATAAAAAAAAATAATAATAATAAAATAAAAGTGTCAAAGGGTGTAGCTCAGTGGTTAAGCACCCCTGGGTTCAATCCTGGGTACTTAAAAAAAAAAAAATCTGCATTGGCTGTGCTTGTCCAGGGATAGGTAGAAAAGGGAACAGATCCAAGTTTCTCTATCATGAAAGAACTTCTTGGAAGACTTGCTTACTATATGCATAATAACACCAATCTCTAATTCACCAGCTGGGCATCTTAGATTTTCATGCTAAGATGGTCAAAACAATAGGTTGGTTTGGATCATTGACAGCAATTGAAAGAGCAATAATTAACTCAAATAGGGCAGGACAAAAAATAAGTAGCCCCTATGGAACAGTGTCTTCTCTTAGATTCATGAGGAGTGCAGAAAACAAACTGGTCGAAATATGAGGACATTATTTCTGGAGGGAACAGGGCCATGGTGCTCTAAAGCTCACCCAAAGGAAGGGCCTGCAGTCTGGGATGATTTAGAAAGCTGAGGCTTTACAAGAGCTGGAACAGCCTGAGAGGCCTTGTTGGCTTCCTCGGCCTTTGAGGAAAAAAAATGAGCAGGGTCTAGAGCCAGTATTCAAAGCACCTTGGCATAACAACACTTAGGTGCAGCCCCTGGCCATGCAGCCAAGTGGGAGAAGTTGGATGCCCACCAGCACTGATACCATCCCAAGCACTTGCCCAAGCACTTCACAGCAATTAACTTGCTCCCAACTTGCTCAAGTTGATCTCTTTTTTAGTCTCATTTTTATGGGCAAGGTAACCAAGGCACAGAGAGGTTAGGTGACTTGTCAAAAGTCACATCACTACTGGGCATGGAGGCACATGTTTGCAGTCTTAAGCTATCTGGGAGGCTGAAGCAAGAAGATCACAAGTTCAAGGCCAGTCCCAGCAACTTAGCAAGACTCTAAGCAACTTAGGGAGATCCTGTCTCAAAATAATAAAAAGGGCAGGGGGATGTGGATCAATGATCAAGTGCCCCTGGGTTCAATTCCCAGAAGCAACAACATCAACAATTACAAAAAAGAAAGAAAGGTGCCATCATTAACAGATGATGGAGTGAGACTTGAAGCCAGGAAATCCCTATCTTGGGCCTATACCTTTTAAACACTATGTTTTTCTGCCTCAAAGAAATGAGCTTTATGAGACGCTGTGTACTTTAATACCAGTGGAGAGGGTGAGCCATCTCTCCATTGACTTTGTGCTCCTTGAAGGTAGTGTCCTGTTCTTCTTTGTAACCCCCTCACCCTTGTTTTTGGTGCTGGTGATTGAACTCTAGACCTCACGCATGCTAAGCCATGCTCTACTGCTGAGCTGTACCCCAGCCTTGTTTGTAACTCCTGATGGTCTCATCAGGCCTCTTAATGTTTGTCAAAAGAACATGCCACTCATTCCACCTACGGGATGTTGTCTGTGGCTTCAGAGAGCACTGCTATCTGGGGTGGAACCACAGTTCCTTTTAAAAATAACATTTTCCTTCCCTTGACCACAAAATCCATATTTATTGCAGATAATTTGAAAAACACAGGAATACACAGAAGAAGATAACAACTCACTTGGAAACCTGCTATGGGGCAGGGGGAATGAATCATCATCATTATTATTATTTTTATATGGTATGTGAGATTCTATTGGTTTAGCTGGGCAAGGTGGTGCATGCTTGTAATTCCAGCAACTTGGACAGCTGAGGCAGGAGGCTCACAAGCTGGAGGCCAGCTTAAGCAATTCAGCAAGACCTTGTCTGCTAATATCTCAACGAATATCTCAAAAGAAAAATAAAAACCTATTGGGGGTCAACAACATGATTTCTGCCAGAGGAAAAAAAAATACTTGATCATTTTATTGGAGGTTTTTAAGGGATCAATAAGCCTTTAGGTGATGTAGTCTCACTCAATTTTCTTTGAAACTTTGACAAGATTGTACTGAAAAGGATATACATATACATAGAGAAAAAGGCAGATGACAGGTGTTTAAAGTTGGGACACCATGAAAGGTATGAGTGTGTGTGTGTGTGTGTGTGTGTGTGTGTGTGTGTGTGTGAGAGAGAGAGAGAGTGTGTGTGTGTGTGCTGGGAGATAAAGATGTTTAGTTTCTCTTCCATAGAATGTCAAGAAGCAATAGCTATGTATAAATGGGTACTGCTCTGAGTGAGGTGTAGAAAGAATATTTCCATAAGAACAATTAGGACTATTTGAACTTAACAAAACTTAACAACTTGAGGAAGAAAGCACTTGATCATGGGTGGCCTTAAACTTGGTGGCAAAAAGCCAAGCAGGCAGGGCTAAATTACAAAGGAGAGTTCTTGAGTCTCTGTGATTAAACAAGGAGACACTGCTACATGAAAACAAGAACGAGGTCTTTCAATGAGGAAGAAATAAGCCAAATGATATTTATAAAATGAAGGGCTCTTCTCTAGCTAGCAGCTTGATTTGTTGCTCTGCGTGTGTGTGTGTGTGTGTGTGTGTGTGTGTGTGTGTGTGTGTGTGTGTTTGGGGGGTATATTTGGCATTATCAGGAAAAAAACATGAGAAAAACTTTTTTATTAAAATTGCCCTTTGGTAGCCAAAGACAGAATAGTGTGTCCAGTCTTACTGGCACAAGTCACTGAGCTGTGATGGACTTGGAAGAAGCCCAGTGTTAACTGTGAGGCAGGAAGTGTCCACAGAAAGATGGGGTCAGAACTGGAGCCATGCACCTGATCTGCCCTGCTGGGAGGGAAGAGGACATAGGGAAACAGTCAGACCAGGATTGGAACCAATAAGATAAACAATTTTGTTTTTTCACTTTTTCTGAAACTCTTTTTTTTATTTTTTATTTTTATAATTAGATGAACACAATATCTTTATTTGAGTTTTATGTGGTGCCGAGGATCAAACCCAGTGCCTCAAATGTGCTAGGCAAATGCTCTACCAACTGAGCTATAACCCCAGCCCTCTGAAACACCTGAGTGAGGAAAATTCAGATAAAAATAAAGTCAACACTACTTCATGTCACAGATAATATAATGAAAGGAGTTTGACTTTCAAGATATACTGGCAGGTAATATAAATGGATTAGAAAGGATTTGAAAGGGGCTGGGGTTGTGGCTCAGTGGTAGAGTACTTGCCTCACATGTGAGAGGCACTGAGTTCCATTCTCAGCACCACATATAACTAAGTAAATAAAATAAAGGTCCAATCACAACTAAAAAAAAAATTAAAAAAATAAGAAAGGATTGGAAATACCTGGACTCCTGGGGGTCAGGAGAGGTTGAAATCTCCCTGACCTTTAGGCACAGAAAACAGTGCTCCTTCCAGTGGGCACCCCGTAGGGCCCAAGGTTGCCAGGAGAGCCTAGACTGATCAGGCCTGTGATTTTGGCTGTGGGGGTTTCTGATTTGTGCCTGTACTTCCACTTCCTGTCCTTCCCTCTCTGGAGCCTCTGTTTGTGTTTGGCTTCCAATCAGTGGGATAAGACGACCAGAGTCTGTTTAATGTAGAACATTATTTATGGAGGAGGACTTGCCCAGTGCCATTTCATTCATCTATTTAACAAATATTTATTGAGGACCTACCATGTGCTAGACACCAGGCATGAAATGAAAAATGATCTCAGTTCTCAGGGGGCAACAACCATAAATAAAACAAATATATAATCATAAAATTTGGAGCTGCTACAAGGCAACATTGAGCTCTAAAGTGAAATAATTGTCTGTATTTGTGTGTGTGTGTGTGTGTGTGTGTGTGTGAGTGTGTGTGTGTGTTTTGAGGAGGCTGGGAGACTAGTTAGCCAAGTTGGCCAGAGAAAAGCTCTGTAAAGGAAGCAGTTCACCTGAGATCTAAAGGATGAACTGTACTCAGCCATGCCCAACATGGGAAGAACATTCTCTGAAGAATGAAAACATGGACAAAGATTCCAGGATATAAATAAACTTGTTTTGTTCAAGGGATGGAGGAGCCAATGTGGCTGGAGCAGAGGTGGGGCACAGGGGTGGTAGATGTGCGGAACCTCAAGTGGGACCTCAAGGGTCAGGAAGAGGCCAGGTCACACGGAGTCTGTAGGCCACAGCAGGGAATTTGGATTTCATTTTAAGTGAAATTCACGGGCTGGGGACATAGCTCAGTGGTATAGTGTTTGCCTAGCATTCTCAAAGGCCTAGCTTTGATCCCCACCCGTTCAAAACCAAAGAAACCCTAATGAAATAAATGAGGGAGTTTATGAAGTAAATACTCCACCCCCAGAAGAGAAATCAGTGGTACAAATTTTAATGTAATTGAACTTGGATATGACACACTATTCCTATTATTAGATCATGTGAAAATATATCTTATTCTTGCCAAGCATGATGGCGCATGCTTGTAACCCCAGCTATTTGGGAGGTTGAGGCAGGAGGATTGCAAGTTGAAGGCTAGCCTCAGCAACTTAGTGTAAGCCCCTGTTTCAAAATAAAAAATAAAAAAGATTGGGGAAATAGCTCAATGGCAAAATTTCCCCCTCCCCCACAATCTCCAAAGGAGAAAAGAATGAAGAAAGGAAATAAATATATCCTACCTTTATGTTTAGGTTCATTGCTAGAATGTACAATTCACTTTTCTCTTCTTGGCCATTTTCCTGTGGCTGTGATAGGGGGATATCTGATCACCAGAAAGCTCTTGAGGAAAGGAAACTAGTTGGCAAATCCAGAAGAATCTGATTCCCAGGCATAGATTACACTCCTGTAATCTGTTACTTGAGAGGCTGAGGCAGAAGGATTGCAAATTTGAGACCAGCCTAGGCAACTTAGATCCTGTCTTAAAATAAAAAGGGCCAGGGACCCAGAGATGTAACTCAGTGGCAGAGCATTTGTCTAGCATGCACAAGGTGCTGGGTTCAATCCCCTATACCAAAATGAAAAAGTCGAGAGAGAAGGACTCTATCATTCCTTACACCCTGGATCTGTCTATCATCTCACTGTCCAAAGAGCTAGGAGCCAGAGATGCCCACTAAGATGAGTAACAAGTAAGATGTGTTCTTTGTCTCTGTTCTCCACTCCCTTATAGCAAGCATTCTGTGGGGTCACGGCCCCCAGATAAATTACTTGCATTCAAATCCATATATTCTGGGCTGCTTCTGGGGAAACCTGAACATTAGCTTAACTTTAAACAAAGAAGAAAAGAAAGTCACTGAGTTTTCTGGCACCCATTGACACCAGGTTTCCTTCCTGAGTCATAACACTAGGTTACACAGCCTGACAGATTCCATTGATAGCAGGTGAAACTAAATGTGAAGATTGAGAAGGTCAGATTTTAAGAAAAAAAACATTCTGATATGCTCTAAATAGATGTGATTTAGATAAGCTTTAGTGGGAAAGGGACAAAAATACTAATGGGACAGTTCAAAAGGAAATGTGTGTCACAAAACCGTAATCTATGACTTGTGGTAATAAATCAGTCAGAAGTTCCTTCCTAGCCCCTAACCTCTGTGACTAAAGACCTCTTGTGACCTACCACAGCTTGCAGTCCAAATAATCAAAAGTTCACAAGAGAATCACGGATAGAAGATTTGGTGTAGAAGAGAAATAAGTACCTGAGATAACCTTACTTTTTTTACAATGCAAAAATATTTTGTGCAATACGTTTTTATTTCTATGATTCTGTGTGAATTTTTTCCCATTTTGTTTTACAATGAAACCATTTCGATGTTGTTGTCTTGGACCCTAGAACTTTCTGATTGTCTTTATGGGCTTTTATTTTAATTTTTTGAGATTGGGTATCCCTATGTTGCCCAGATTCATCTCAAACCTCCTGAGCTCAAGTGATCCTCCTGCCTCAGCCTCAGGTAGCTGGGACTTGAACCACAGTTCCCTGCTCTTTACGGAGCTTTAAAAGAGATAAATTGGAAAAATAGGAAATAGCATTATGCCAAGGAAGAACCTTAATCAACAGGAATTGTTATAATGATGCAATGATTCCGTGTTTTTTTAGGGCTTCAATTCTGGGACCAAACCAAATAAAATAAATAAATATTGGACATGAGACACAAATGTTGAAATCCTAAGAGGCTAAATTCAGTCAGAATACTCACCCCACTATCATCTTTTGCCAAACGGCTAGAGACTAAGTCAAGGCCATATTACCAAATTCTGAGTTAAGGCTGTGGCAAAACTTTATTTTATAGTGATGCCAAATATTAATATTTAAAATAAATGCATTTTAAAAATACAAATATAATACCAGGTGTGATGGCATTATACACCTATAATCCCAGCGACTCCAGAAGTTGAGACAGGAGGATTACACGTTAGAAGCCAGCCTCAGAAATTTAGGGAGGTCCTAAGCAATTTAGAAAGACTCTGTCTCAAAATAAAAAATAAAAAGGGCTGACGATGTAGTTTACTGGCAAAGCACCCATGAGTTCAACCTCCAGATCCCCACTATTTTATATATATTGTTGTTGTGTTGTTTATCCTCGTGTCCAACATTTCAGGACATCAGGACATCAGGGCAGGACTACCTAGACTTAGGGAGGAAGTGGGAGCACAGCAATGGTGAGGTAAGGACAAAAAATGTCCTTCTTAATCAGTACCCAGCCTAGGGGTCTCTTTAAATGTCTTCTTGTCCAAGGGTTTCAATGAAATGGTGTCATGAAAATTAAAAGGGTGGGGTCAATAAAAGATGACCACAGCAGGGAAGTGACTTGTTAGTGATTTTCCTAAGGATGTAGATACATGGTGGATATTGGGGATGAATACTAATATGGCTCATTCTTGCTTCTGTAGATAGTTGACTTGATACCAATGGGCATGTATTTATGTATTTAGTTACTGGGGTTTGAACCCAGGGGCATTTTACCACTGAGCTCTATGCCCAGCCCCACTTTTTTTTTTTTTTTGAAACAAAGTCTAAGTTTCTTAGTCTGGACTGGAACTTTCCATCCTCCTGCTTCAGCTTCCCAAGTGGCTGGGATTATAGGTGTGTGCCACCATGCCAAGCTATCTATGAGTTTTTAGATGATAATGAAATTATGTTTTAAAATAGCATTAAAACACTTGAATTACTAATAGATGTTTATGTTGGGAGAACTTCTTTCACATTAGGGGTAAATATGTGTTGACAAATATGTCCTCCCCAACTATGAACCTTAAACTAATCTGTTGAAAGGCAAAATAAGTTTTCACATATGAACTGCTAGAAGTCCAAATTAAGGTTTCAAAGAAGTCAGAGTGTATGAACTTGAAATATAACAGTGGTAGGGAAAATGGGTTTCACTTTGTGGAGAGATTTGGCATCTACTTCAGGGCACATCTGTCTTTTTTTTTTTCCTTATATTTCATTTCAAGTCCTGAAATAACTCAATTTAAAAACTCATTGCCGTCTTTTAAAAAGACTCATTAGAATTTTCAATGGGAAAGTTAAATGTGAAACCAATTGATTTTAAAGTCATGGAGAGGAAATTGGAATTTTAAATTCTGTCTTCAGATTTGGTTAGTGAACTTGAGAACAAAATAAAAGAGACTGGTTTGATTTGTTTATTTAGGTGAATTCTAAAACATGTCATTGGACTCCAGGGAACAGCCTAACACATGGCTGGCTGCTACAGGCCAGCAGGGCCCTGAATTCTACCAAATGCTTGAGAAACACAACTAATGGAAAGAACTAGCCTTTAGGGCTAAGTCAAGACTGACTGTACCTCTCTGTGAACGACTGTGAATACTCTACTTCTCTGGGTCTTGGTTACTCATCTCCAAACTCCAGCTCTCACATAAGAGTCTGTGAGCTATTGGGGGAGGCGGGGTTCCATCTGAGAAAGTGAGAGAAGTCTTAAATTATAGAGGTCCCTGTGTGTGGCCTTAAGCCTTGTATCTTATGGAGACACATTTGCAGAGAAGAACTGACATGGCTAAGTATTCAGATTATTGGTAAGTAAAGTGCCTCTTATTTTTATACTCCTCCCCATGTTTTCTATAAAGAATATGTTTTATTATTATACTAAAATGTCCAGGAATGTGGGGGTGGAGAAAGGATGACTACCGGTACAGGGGTACAGTTAGGAGAAATAATTTTTAATGTTCTGTAGCACACAGTAGGGCAACTAAGGTTGGCAATAATTAATCACATATTTCAATGAAGGTAATCAAGAGGATTTTGAATATTCCCAAGACAAAGAAATGACAAATGTGTCAGGTGATGTATCTGTCAATTACCCAGATGTGATCATCACATCTTATCTAATACATCACTGCGATATCACACTGTACCTTATAATTATGTGCAAGTGAAATGATCTGAAAAGGGGAAAATGTTACAGGCAGGGACATATAAAGTTAATATTAAAAACAAAACAAAAGCAAAGATCTTATCTAACCCTAGCAGTATGAGGAAGTTCCCTGAAGGAATTTACCTGGCTGCGTGTCTCTGGCTCAGACACACCTTCAGGATGGGGGCCTCCCCCGCCCGCCTCTCCATTATCAGTTCCCCATCAGCGCGGGGCGGAGGCGATGCTCTGCGTCTTCCTCCTGAAACCCAGGCCCGGGTCAAGGTGAAGTTGACGTGGGCTAAGCTCGACTGTTGGTGTTGGCCGGAGCAGCCCTGCAGGGGGCTGGGTTTACTCAGGGGCGCGTCCGGTTTTGCTGTCTTCCAGCTCGCCCGTGCTTCGTGGGGGAGTGGAGCCCCTGGAGTGGCTGCGCGGACCAGTGCAAGCCGACCATCCGCGTGCGCAGGCGCTCGGTGCGCCAGGAGCCCCAGAACGGAGGGGCGCCCTGCCCGCCCCTGGAGGAGAGAGCCGGCTGCCTGGAGTACGCCACGCGGCAGGGGCAGGACTGCGCGCACGCCTTCGGTAGGGATGATGGCATGGTTGCGGCCCTTGTGACTTCTTGCCCCCTTCCTTCCATGAAAGGCCATGGCTGTGCAGGGAGAGTTGCACACACTGCGGGGAGCGAGTGG